>NW_010257046.1:2090-6437 GCF_000690775.1 Eurypyga helias | reverse complement strand
TTGTCCCTGGCTGGCAAAGTGCAGTTACAACTGACACTGTCAAGATGGTTGTTCAGGGATGTGTGGATACCTGATGGTATGAAGGTGTGGCATGGAATGTCTGATCCTGGCTCTCATTTTCTGCCATCTCTAATATCCAGGTGTTCCCAGCAGCAGAAGAATGACAGTAGAGCTTTCTCTCCTTTTCCTATGATCATAAGCCCTTGTCAGATGTGCTTTAGGTTTCCAAGCCCCACTTCCACACCTGTGGGAGTGGGAGGCTGGTTCCAGAAGGGAATCACTGCAAAATTCCTGTCTATGTACCTGCTGTGGTAGTGGGAACAACAAGGGATTTAACTGCTATACCGACACCAGATTAAAGGAACAAAACCAAAACCCCTATTGTGCCAGAAAAATGGCATAGAAATCACTTTATCTACTGCTTTAAGCCCATGCCATCCCTGTAGTTCACTTCGAGTACAACACAAATATCCTCATGGGCTTGTGAATCAACTTTGTCCTTATTATAATATGGGGGCTTGTATTTGTACATGTGAGTGATATAACTTGTCCTTGAATTTGGTGGCTGAAGGAGCTTTGAGCTTTTTCTTGCTCTTTGTTAAATACACTTTTGTATGGAACACTTGCTGCTATTTTAATACATCTATAATAATTTGGTTTTTGGAGTATTTGCCTGCAAATTCCTTTTTAACATTACTTTGAATTCAACTTGATTCCAGGCAGAGCCTTTGCCATTTGGTAGGAGAGGCTAATATATGATTGTATATTAGACTTATACATGTGAGTAAAATTTGCTATTGCTACTGGCATAAGCTGCTTCAAATCAGCAAAAGTATCTCAGATGTGTATTGTCAATCTTCTTATTAATAAGACCTTATTACAGCTGAGCCCCTGCAAATCAAAAGGTTATGAGTAGGAGGAAAAAGGAAGCAAAGAAATTAGTATTCCTAAGCAAGCTGTAAGTGGTTATAGGAAGTCCTCGCTGAGAAAACGGACCATATATTTGTCAAAGAAACTTTTATGTTTTCTAAGTTAAGAAGCTTTCATTAAAAATAAGCAAAATAAACCTGAAGACAGCTTTCCCTGTGGAGTTAGTTCAGCTTTTGATTATCACTTCTTAAATCCTCTTACCATCACCATGGCAAAAAGACAGAATCCTACTCTGAAGACATTAATGAAAAAGCTCTGGCAAATGCAGAATCTGGCAACTAGGTGCAGTGACTGACGTACTTGTCTGCTGAACTGGTGCCATGTCCGCTTCCAGATATATCGCTCACTTTCATCCTGTGAATGCTGTTGGCTTACAAAGGGTATCAGGTGGGTGGTTTTCTCCTCCAGATGCTTATTAGAACCACAGAATAACTTAATATGGATGGGACCTCTCTTGAAGCTCAAATCAGGGTCTACACTGAAGTCAGGTACAGGTTAGATCACATTTCTCAAGGCCTTCACCAGTTAAATTCTGATTAGCTTCAAGTAAGAGGTCTCACAGCCTTTGTGGAAGAACCTGTTCTACAGTTGACTACCCTTCCTGTTAGAACATCTTTTTATATCATCTAATCAGAAACCCCCTTGTTGCAACAAGGGTGTTGTCTCTTGCCTCATATTTTTCACTATGCATCTTTAGGAAGAGTGAGGATCTGTCTTTTCTCTAGTCTCCCATTAGCTGATTGAAGACAGTAATACCTTTTCAAAAAAAAAAAAAGCAGCCTACAGTGGGTGGAAGCAGGGTCAGGGAGCCTGGGAGGATTACAGCGAAGTTGTCCGAGAGGTCAGAGATCAGGTTAGGAAAGCCAAAGCCCTGACAGAATTGAAACTTGTGTTTGTAAGAGGTGTTAGAATGAAAGAAGGGTTCTTATTTCAAGCACATGCAGCTATGTAGCTCTACCTGAAATACAGATTTTTATGTTTTCTAGTGTCTCTTCCTATCTTCCAGTTACAAAGACAAGAGAGGGTTCATAAAACTCATTAATAGTAATTTAATCTCAGCAGTTTTTCACCTTATAGAATCATAGAATATTTTAGGTTGGAAAAGACCTTTAAGATTGCCACAAAATTGAGGTTATGATGAGTGGTTTAGGCTGCTTAAAAGATCAGCATCACAAATATTAGGGGAAAAGCTATCATTTTTAAAATGTTTTTGTAAGAAGCATAACTTTACAGAATTTGATGGCCAGGGCCACTCTACTACTTATTCAACATGGAAAAACATACAAAGGTGAAATCAAATTAGCAACAGATTAAAATGGTTTATACATTAATTAAAACTTGTTTACAGAGTCAGGGAAATGAAATCAGGATTGGATTGTTGTGATATGAACTAGGGAAAAGGGGCAAGGAATCTCCTCTGATTTAGTCATGAGATTCAGAGCGGACCTCCTTGCTTTCTAAAGTTCTTGAAAGAGAAGTCTAGGTGCTGTTGAATCCACCCCTAGTCCCACACCTGGTCAACAGTTTACGTCTAAAGAGTCAGGGAAAGGATTACAGTGTGCAGAGTTTGTGCCTTGTGCAAAACTTTAGGACAGCAACAATATGGAATAGCATCAATTCAAAATTCCTAGTCCCAGACCTGGGCAACAGTTTAGGTCTAAGGATTTAGGGAATAAGGAATAAGTTAAGGAGAGAGAGTGAGGGAATATCCTCCTGTTCGGTCATGAGGTTTAGTGTGGACCCCTTTGGTTTCTAAACTCCTTGAAAGAGAAGTCTAGGTGCTGCTGAATCCACTTCTCATCCCAGAATTGGTCAATGGTTTATGCCTAAAGAATTAGGGAAAGGATTGCAGTGTGTGGAGTTTCGTACTTTGTGAGAAACTTTGAGTTAGCAACAATTCAAAGTTCATTAACACTATTCAGATATATCACACAATTAGATTATGCAATTCTTTAGCAGGGTTTAACTCTCAATAAATCAGTACAGTAACCTAATCAAAGACTTAACAAGGTTATCATCGACATAAAGTTGCATGCATACACTCAGGCAGACAGATACAGAAATAGATATACATATATTTATATAAGGTACCTGTTAAAATTTCCCCTTGAGTTAGGTGAAAATATTCACATAGGATGTCAGTGCATCTCTCAGTGGGTGAAGAGTTGAACCTCAAGGAGGTTTTCAGCCCAGGCTGTATTGACCATTCTCTGATTTCACAAACTTGAGAGTTTGTGAACTCTGTGAGATGTCCCACTCAAAGGGAGGTGCTGGGTGCAGCCCACTGTGGTCCAGGAGAGCTCAAAAGGTCATCCTTGGAGCCGTTATTTGTAGGGATACGTGATAATTTACTTCAGGCATAAATCATTTTACATCCTGGCCTTAATTGTGTAGGCACTTACTGGAATTCCCAGCTGGTACCGATTTACCCAGATTGCGATAACATTCAGGGCTGACAGGAGATGAACTCTCATCCCCCACCGTAACCAGGCAACTGACCCCCAGTATGGCCAATACCATTCCCCACGCTGGCAGTGCAAGAGTGTTTTGATATGATAAGGGATGCTTAACCACCAAACTCCCTGCACAATGGCTAAAGTTTGATGGAGGCCCTAGAGCAGTCCAGGAGCTAAGAGGGGAAGAAAGGCACCACCATAAAGATCAAGTCCAACGGTTAACCTAAGATTGCCATGTCCACCACTGAACCATATCCTTAAGCACCTCATCCACACATCTCTTAAATACCTCCAGGGATGGTGACTCTACCACCTCCATGGGCAGCCTGTTCCAATTCTTGACAACCCTTATGGTGAAGAATTTTTTCCTAATATCCTATCTAAACCTCCCCTGGCACAACTTGAAGTTGTTTCATCAAGTGAGGGGTCTAAAACTGAACACAGTATTCACCAGTGCTGAGTACAAGGGCAAAATCACTTTCATAGTCCTACTGGCCACACTGATCCTGATGCAGGCCAGGATGCTATTTGCCTTCTTGGCCACCTGGGCACACTGCTGGCTCATATTCAGCTGGCTGTCGACCGACACCCCCAGGTCCCTTTCCATCTGGCAGTTCTCCAGCCACTTGTCCCCAAGTCTGTAGTGTTGCAGGGGGTTGTTGTGACCCAAGTGCAGGATCTGGCACTTGGCCTTATTGAACCCCATCGATCCAGCCTGTCCAAATCCTTTTGAAGAACCTGCCTACCTTCAGGCACATCAACATTCCTGGCCAAACTGTTGTCACCTGCAAACTTACTGAGAGTGAACTTGACTCCCTTGTCCAGATTATTCATAAAGATGTTAAACTGGCCCCAGTACAGAGCCCTGGAGAACACCACTTGTGACAAGCCACCAACTGGATTTAACTCCATTCACCACAACCCTCTGGGCCTGGCCCTCCATGAAGATTTTACCCAGGAA
>NW_010257046.1:0-2059 GCF_000690775.1 Eurypyga helias | reverse complement strand
AGAGTGTGCCCATCCAAGCTAGAAGCAGCCATTTTCTCCTGGAGAATGCTGTGGGAAACAGTGTCAGAGGCTTTACTAGAGTCTAGGTAGTCAACATCCACAGCCTTTCCCTCATGCACTAAGTGGGTCATCTTGTAACAGAAGGAGATCAGGTTCGTCAAGCAGGACCTGCCTTTCATAAACCCATGCTGACTGAGTCTGATCACCTGATTGTCCTGCAGGTGCTGTGTAATAACATTCAAGGTGATCTGCTCCATACCCTTCCCTGGCACTGAGGTAAAACTGACAGGCCTGTATTTCCCTGGATCCTCCTTCTGGCCCCTCTTGTAGATGGATGTTACTTTTGCTAACCTAAACAGAAGCTTCCAAGTCACATCCTCTTCTTTTCTCTTCTCAAAAGTCCTTCACAGACATCTTTCTTCTGCAAAAGTGCTTGGATATATATGCAGTGCAGTAGCTGATGTTTGCCTCATAAACAGAAGATTTTACTTCCCTGACATGTGTTACAAGACTATCACTCACCACGATCAGAGTGCTTTTTACAGCAATATTGCATTGCAAGCAGATGTCTATTTTGATCTTCAGGCACAAGTTAGAATATTTTCAAATCTTTGTATTTTAAAATATTCCACACAAGTGAATATCTATGTTTTGAATTATTCCCCTTACAGGCATCAGTCTACATATTTAAAACCTGACCTCATTTTTCTGTTTCTCATTCTTTTTGATTCCTTCTCCCTCCATTTTATTAGTGATTGCAATGTTTTCTATTCTAATATAACCTGTAACATGCTGTTGACTCTTTCATCTAGTTATGGGAGATTTCAAATAATTGATCATCATTTCTTGCACCCAACTGGAATATGCCTCTGCATTGTTCTGGTCTATACTGACACCTCGTCAATATCACTACTCTTTGTTTATAGTCCTTCATTAAGTTCATTATTCCTGTAACCTGCCATTCCATGCAAAACAAACTATAATAATTTTCACTCTTCAGAACAATTATTACTAGGTGTATTCTTAGACAGAAGAACATTTTGAATTCTGTCACTACAGAAATCAATGCAGATAAACAATTGCATATCAGTGGAAATGAGCTCATAAAAGTATAAGGAAACATTACCAGCTAATTAGGAATGAATGTTAAAGCCCTAAATTGCCTCTCCAGATTGATACAACTATATCATACTTGAAATGTCACTACAACAATTAGAGACATCATCTTCAAACAACTTGTTAATATACATATTAAATAATGTTAATGAGTACAGCCGTTTCTCCTTATCACCTTCCATACTTTTGAGAATGTAGATGTGATTTTTCAATAGTAGGATGAATAGAATTTCAACTTGAGATGCTGTAACAGAAGTAGCTTCTTCAAAGAAGGGCTATCAAATGATAACTGGACAAAATGGTGAATGCCTGTATTTCTTTGTGCTTGGTTCTTTCTTTTCTCTTATTTCAAACTATCTTGCTGTTTGTTCAAAAATGCCACTAAAAGAGTTTTTCTGGTAAATAGGAACAGCCATACAGGACTAGACATGTGCTGGTTTGAGTCAGGACAGACCTAATTTTTTTCACAGTAGCTGGTATGAGGCTGTGTTTTGGATTTGCACTGAAAAGAGTGCTGATAACACTGCTGGGTTTTTTTAGTTGTTGCTAAGGAGTGTTCGCACCAATTCAAGGACCTTTTCAGCTTCTAATATTGCACTTGTGTTCCCAAATTTCTTGCTACAAGCAGCAGTGGTGGGGTCACAGTTCAGACAGCTAACACAAACTGACCAAAGGGAAATGTCATTCCATTGAACATCATGCTCAGTACATAAGCCAAGGGGCCATAGTCGTTCGTTTGATGTTTGTTAGTTTGTTTATTAGTTGGTGAGTTGGTTGGCTTTCTCGTTCCTGTTCTTGCTCATGGGGCTCACTCAGACTCTGGTGCTTTTGGGCTCCTCAGATGCTACTGTATTCACTCTCAGGCTCTCTGACTCTCACTCCTCAGGACATGGCTGTGTATCAGTTGGCAGGTTGTGGGCAATTGTGTAATTTGTTTTATTTT
>NW_010257045.1:0-445 GCF_000690775.1 Eurypyga helias | reverse complement strand
CAGAGCCCTCCCTGGGGTTTTGGGGATCCCCGATTAACCCTTTGGGGCTTAGAGCCCACCACAAGGGATTTTGGGGGTCCCCATTTAACCCTTCGGGTCTCTTAGCCCTCCCCAGGATTTTGGGGGTCCCCAATTAACCCCTTGGCGCTCAGAGCGCTCCCTGGGGTTTTGGAGGTCTCTGATTAACCCTTTGGGGCTCAGAGCCCTCCCCAGGGTTTTGGGGGTCCCTGATTAACCCTTTGGGTCTCATAGCCCTCCCCAGGATTTTGGGGGTCCCCAATTAACCCCTTGGCGCTCAGAGCGCTCCCTGGGGTTTTGGAGGTCTCTGATTAACCCTTTGGGGCTCAGAGCCCTCCCCAGGGTTTTGGGGGTCCCTGATTAACCCTTTGGGGCTCAGAGCCCTCCCCAGGGTTTTGGGGGTCCCCAATTAACCCTTTGGGGCTCA
>NW_010257044.1:0-645 GCF_000690775.1 Eurypyga helias | reverse complement strand
GGGGATTTGATTCTGGGTGAAAACAACCAATGAAATGAATTGTATGATGGTTATTGATTACTATATATAATTGCCACTTAATATCATCATAGCAAGAACCCCTTGTTGCTAGCTGGGCAAGGAGCAAAGGGGTAAGTTGATTGCAATGTTAAAACATGTAACCTGGCCCAAAGGGACCAGAGATGGAGACTGTAGTGGAAATACTTTTAAATTGTCCCATGCCATGGTTTGAGTTACATGTTATAGGAATTACTATGGCAGGAACCATCTGAAACAATAGAGGAGAAGCCTGACAAGAAGTACTGTGAATGCAGCAGTGACCCAACCAGAGGTGGCTTTGGTGCCCTGTAGTTACACACAACACACACCCTCTCCTGTCCAGAGCGACCACCACAACAGGTGGAGCACAAAGTCACGGACTAACTTAGCTCAGTGGACACTTTTTTTGACATTTTACAAGGATGGTATCATTACACTAAGGGAATGATATCTGTGTATTATCTTAAAGGATGGGAAGGAGGGAGATGGTAAACAAAAATGTGTTATGTGTTACATAATGTGGTACCTGAACATGAAATAAATTGTATGAAAAAAGAGGTGGAGAATGTCTGGGTTTGGCTAAGATAATTTTCTTCACAGTAGCTA
>NW_010257043.1:22981-44644 GCF_000690775.1 Eurypyga helias | reverse complement strand
AGTTTGATACAACTACATGAACTGCTGTTGTACTATCTTTTAATGTGTTCAGGTAACAGCCACTAATGTGGGGTCTTCTATAAAATAAAATAAATAAATTAATAAATAAAACAAAAAAAACCCAAACAACAAAAAACCAACCCAAAGGGAACTTTATTTGTATATAGTTCACATTCACTAACCTGTACCAAAACATTACAGGATGTAGTCTACCAAAATTAATCAGGATTGCTCATCATAGAGTATCTTGCCATTCTCCAAAGGCACAGGTTTTGCACTGCATTCATGACAAGGTTGAAGATCACTTTTTAATTTAGAGGCATGACAGTTGCCTGCACACATCTAGTTTCATTCTTCACTGACTGCATCTATCACCTTGATATCTCCCTTCATAAAGTTTTTTCTGTAACTGAATCCAGAAAATGCTAGTTATTACTGTATTTACAGTAAACAGTCTGCCTTCCTTAGCTGTTGTGAAAGGATTAGCTAGACCAATGTACAGAACCTTTCTCGCTTTCTGAGACACATCATTTGTCTGCAACACAGATGGAGCAAACTGGCAGGCAGGAGCAAGGAGAAATTTTCTGCAGTTGCTGCTCATAATGTGCCTATTAGAAAACTAATATGGACTTTGGTCACTATATCTGTCAGTCTCACACTTCCTACCAGTTCACCTGTCAAAATAAAGGAAGTAAATGAAGCAGATAAAAAGAAAATATTTTGCAAAATAATGGTGATAGGAGAAGAAAGCACTTGAAATGAGAACAACTCCAATGTATTGATTACTTACCTACCAGGCTTTTACTCACAAGGTGGTCTTCACATACAGATGCTACAGCTGAAAATATGTTCACTGTAAATTGGGCTTTGCTTGTTTTTTCTTTCCCACATTGCCCACATTTCAATGTCTGTATGTGCGTCCTTAAGGACTTAGACCAGCTTAATGTCCTGTCTGCCATTCTCACTAATCATCACCTCTGATTACTAATGGCACCAGGTCTCCCAGTGATTTGCCCTTTGTGGCCAGCTGCTTTTAATTTGGTCTGCAGCAACTGCAAAAATGGCAGAGGGCAATTACAGAGCAAGCGGACTGTTCCTTGGCAATAGACATAGAGAAGCATTATGTTTTTGGTGATGTTTTAGTATTTAAAAAAATTTTTTTAAGATTATGGGACACATTAAGATTTCCAGTTTGTGAAATAATTTAGGAATTTAGGGAGATTGTAAATCCACCCTGATTTAATCCTCCACTAGAATGAAAAAAAAACCAAAACCACCCCACAAGTTTTTATTGAAGCTTTTTAAACTGATGATCAGAGATCCAACAGTCTGAATTGCTATTCTAGATGTTACAAGCCTTTTATGATACTTTATTTACATGAACAGTAGTACATCTGCAGTATTTATGTAAGTGTTAATCAAGGTGTAAAAACAACTTTGAAAGAAACTGTTCATAAACAAGCATGAAGCTTTCCTTGTAACACTGTTACTAGATTAGACTGCTATTAATCTTTATATGTATCGTGTCTGCTAAAATGCTAGAAGATAATATTAGGAAACCACATGGTGTGAATAACTGATATTAGTTCTTATGGAAATTTAGCCATTTATAAATACCATGGCAGTGTTGTGTCAATAATTTCAGATAAGGAGAGGAAGAAATTTGTAAAATTCAAACTGCACAGAAAATTTACTGTAATTTCACTCCTGTTTTTTCTAATAGTCCTACATTAGTAAATATATGTGTAGTAAAAGACATGTAATAAAGAAAAAGGCTTAGGAGGGAGTGGTTAGGTAGATCAGTGATTCTTTATTTCACTGTAACCTTGCATCCCAGGCAGAACAGCATCAACCATATAAGGATTAATTAAACTCAAAGAAGGAGTAGACAAATATCACTCTAAATGATAGATCCTACTTTGATCATGCCTCCAACACATTTGCTTGGAATCGAAAACCACTGCTCTTCTTTTGCTTTATAGGAGTTGGCTTTCCTTTTTGCTCCAGAAGTGTTTAGTCCTTCCAGTTTACTTTGTCATGTGGCTGCACACACGGTCTTCCTTTTATACTTTTGTGTGACAATGGAGATGATAAGAAATTTTTAGCTCAGGTCTCATAACCAGCACCTCCACAGCTAGTCAATTAAATCACAAAATTACTTTGGTCAGAAAAGACCTTTAAGATGATCAGGTCCAACCGTTAACCTAACTCTGCTAATACCACCATGTCTCTAAGCACCTTGTCCACGCATCTTAAATACCTCCAGGGATGATGACTCAACCACCTGCCTAGGCAGCCTGTTCCAATGCCTGATACCCCTTTCAGTGAAGAATTTTTTCCTAATATCTAGTCCAAACCTTCCATGGTGGAACTTGAGGCCATTTCCTCTTGCCAACTTGAAATGCTGGCAGTCCCTTCCTTTCTTTAACTGAAAATTATCTTTGATCTATCTTTTCACTCCTCTGTTATCTGTTACCGCTACTGGTCAAGGGAATGACCAGTCTAGTCTCAGAAATGGCTGTGATATATCAAGGCACACTGACAATTAAGTCTAAAGAGCAGTAGTCAAGCTCTGTAGGAAATGCAGAACCAGAAATAATAGATAAGGTTGGAGGTTGTAGTTAAGATGCAGTAAGATGACTTTTGCAACATGTTTACAGGCAGGGGGTTCTAATAGAACACATGAGAATTCATTGCTAGTGTGCTTGATAGAAAAATGTGTCTAACTCTTTGCCTACACAATGCCCGCCTGAAGCCATCATTCTGAGTCCAAATAAATAAAATAAAACAAAAAAGTAATGAACGTTATCTCTTGGAAGGCGATTCAATAACATTGTGTGGCACTTGTATTAAATTTTTATCAGTCTCTTCTAAAAAACACTGCAAATGAGATAAAATAATTATCTGCTTTCAAAGCAGAGTCTGCAATGTCTAGCATTTTTTATTATTGTGAAAGCTCTTAGCAAGGGAACAAAGTCTCTGTCAGATAGAAACCAAACATAATTCTACAGCTATTACATCCTAAAGTAAGATGACACTTTCAGTAAGATGGTATTAAAATGCATCGGGTAATGGTAGTAGATCATGCATGTGTATGTTCTTGGGCACCCAATAAACCTCAAAGACACTGAGATGTTATCAAATAACTGTGCATGTCAAATGATATTGATCTCCTCCTGACTTGAAATAATGCAATCAAAATTTTAATATATATTTTATAAAGATCTTAAAAATCTGAAGGGTATTGAGAACATTTACCGTACCGACAGGACATTACACTTGTGACACCTTATATATATAGGATGACGCTTTTCGCTTCTGCCTTAAAGGTGCCAAACCAACAACCTTAAAGACTGAGCTCTAAGCACTCCTTGCTGAACAGCTCCAAACAGGCAGAATTACTGAAGGCTTCATTTGAACTGCATCAACATTTGTCTCAACTTTCAGCCTCCAGGGATCTGCTCTAAGTAGCAGTGGTGCACATTCATAAGGATGTCACTTTTGGCAGCAATTTTTATGTGAATGCCTGAGGAATTAGTTTATGTAAACTACTGAAAAGATCTCTGACAGCAGCAGCATTGGCTACTTGTATGGATTTGAATATATTAGCAGAGGCAGAGTCATGTTACCTAGAAGAACATCACATAGCACAGAAATAGATTACTGTACCAGTTCCTCTCTAAAAGTTACCAATACATTCTTGTAATATATAACCCATTTACTAATTTTTGAGTATTCAAAGCACTACACTGATTTAGCTGCAGAATTCTCAGTGCACTAAAATACATGAATCTTTAAAAGAACTCTGTCAAGAAATGTAACCACCAAAATTCTGACTAATGTTAAAAAATAAATGAAGATGTGGGCCATTGCTCACAAAATACATTATAAATTGAAATGCTTCCCATTTTACTTGAACCAGGAATAAATTTAAAGTAGGGAGATTTTTAATGTGTTTAAACTTCCTGCTTCACTTTGAATCAAATTTCAGTAGTCTTGCTACCTGTTCAAAAGTGAAGCAGAGTACAGAAAACATATTTAGCCAGTTTCATCTCACTGAACGTCTGCTTTACTCATCCTGGCATAATATAAACAATGAAATATGAATCATCTTTCTTAAGAAAGAAAAATATTTTTATCATCAACACTTTTTTTAACACAGCTGATCTTTTATTGATAAAATCAGTATCTTATAAATCAAAAAAAGGAAACTGTAGCTTCTGCTCTACCTAAAGTTATTGCTTTGCAGAGTTACTACAGGTTTTCCAATCAGATTGATACAAAACTTGAGTGCTCCAGCCGTGATCCAAGAGAAAAATTGAGTGTAATATAGAAGACATAATTTATGCTTTTCCTGAAACTAATGTTCTGAGAAGATATAATGCAGTTTTTCTTTTAAAAAGTAAAAACTTAATGGACATATTTGAGATACTCCAACAGTCTATGGAACATTACATTTGTAGATCACGGTAGGCACTGGCGAAGTGTTGCTGATACGAGTTAGAAACACTGTGACTTTAACACATATATTATTGGCTTGATCAAACTGAAGAGCTTTTGTGTATTTAGAAAGTAATATGATGTAGAACACTTTCCCTCATTCACTTATTGTGGTTTACCTGCTTGGGACTCTGTATTTATATTTTACTCACAATGCTTTTCCTGTTTCATGTCTGGAATAAACCTGAAGAAAAGTCTCCTTTTCCCATACCATCTTTGTCAGATTCTATTCTACCCTCATATGAAATAGTGACATCATATTAGTTTGATCTAACTTCTTTAGCATATTTCCTTAAAAATATTCCCATGGCTGAAACTTGCAGAGAACAATACATGAGTGGGAAAGCTTTATTTCTCTAACGTGCAATACAATGCTTAATGAACAGAGAAAATTCCCTGAAATTTGATGCTTTATGTGCAAAACATCCACTACTCTCGCCTCATCCACCCACATGGTCACCTTATTGTGGAAGGCTATCATGTTGGTTAAGCATGATTTCCCCTTCATGTACCCATGTTGACTGCTTAAAAAATTAAATTGACTAAATTTAATGTTTGATCCAGCTGGGCTACTGACTGCATTTCCAATGGGAACTTCCAGGAGAAACAGTCAATATTTTGATGACAAAAACCAAACACTGAGCTGGATAACTTTTAAAAAGGCATTTCTCTTTCTTCATTTTACTTCATAAGGTAATTGCAGAAGTTACCCACTACAACTGCATCCATGTTAGTTTGCCTGCTGATCTTGATCTGTAAAATCTCTAGGAAGTACTAAAATACTGAGATATCCGGCCTCATAGAAAATCCAGTTTTCCATTTCTTTCCTTATTTGGATTTCTATTCTCATTATTCCAGCAGTTTTCTTCATGAATGTAATATCTGACAGAACATTAATATCTCACATTAATGGATAGGCTTGCCAATATTGAAAGGATCAGTGTCCTGAGGATGCAGGCTGGGTTGAGGTGGTAAAACCTCTTTAGTAGTACTGATAATCTCCTGAAACCCTGAACTATTTGGTCAAAAGTAAAGAGAGATATCAAAGAACTTTAATTGCTGTCAGTCTATCGGTAATAATTTTATCCTCTCGTGGGCACTCTTAGAAGCTGACTACAATTTTTTTGAATTCCACAGCTGCACTTCAGTTGCTTCACTAAATCATTAAGGAAGTTCAGCAGAGTGTGACTTAACATCTATCAGGATAAGAGAAAGTTTAGGCACTGAATGGTCAAGATGCACAAATGAAAAAAGACTCATTAATGCAGATGAATAGGGGCTAAAGAAGTCTAATTCTAAGTTAAAACTGGCTTGTTAACACACCACTCACTGATTGTACAAGTTAGAGGAAGAGCTTGAAGTCGAACCAGATCAGCTTTTCCTCATGACTGAAATTCAGTGTCTAAGAGAGAGAAATACTGGTGTGCATTTCCAGCCATTGTGAACAAAGTAGGCAGTGCTGTGTGACCCAATATATTCTTTAGAATATAGAGGAAATCAGTGTAGTAAGTAAATTAATAACTGAATGCATTAATAAATTATCAGTTCATTCTATGAATATTAGAGAAATCATAGAAAGATGGAGAGCACCTCAGAAGTCTCTCCACATTGTTGGAGGCAGGGCTTATGTCCCTCTTTACAGATATTCTTTGACTCGTTCTTTAAAAATCTCTTGTGGTGTCCAAGCAGACTAAACTCCTGCTCACTACCCTTGCCATTGGAATATCTAGCACTAACATAGTCTCTCTTGTTGTTTTACTGTTAGTTTATGTACAGTCTCCTTATAATCTGTGACAGGCTCATATTCCATTTCTCTCATCACATAATTCAGCTACTCTAGCTCTGATTATTCTCACTGACCTTCGTTTTTTTCCTAGTATGATTACTGGTCTTTGCAACAGCATATTGTTGGCCCATATCCCACTTCTGAACCAGTGCAGTCCTTAGATTGTTTTCTACAGAATTGCTGCTCACCTAGTCACTCTGCAATAGCAGTGATTGATATACACTATGGAATGTGTCATACACTTTTGTTTTCAGAATAGCATTGGCAGTCTGAAAAAAGAACTTTATCTATTTGCCTGTCAGTGAGGATCATGGTAATGTTTATGCTACGAAGATACATTAAATTGTTCTCCGTGTGACAAAGAGTTAAGATTTAACTTCTAAATCCTTGTTGCTGATCCATTTCTAAAGAATTTACTTGGCTTTCAAAAAAAAATTTACCTTTGGGAATTAACTACTTTCTTCAAATTGTACTTTGATTGTGTTTTTTGTACAAATATGGTGGGAATATAAAGAAATCCTTCAGTACTGTCTGTACAGGCTGTACTTAAAAAACCATTTTACATAAAGGCATTGACTTTTCAAGTTGCTAGAGCAAGAGCTGAAATAGTAGGTATCACCTGCACAGACAAATGACAGGAAGGCATCAGGCCCTCCTGCAATGAGATCTCCTAATCGCTCCATACTTATATTTAGCTTTCTTCCTAGCAGAGAAAAATATAATTGTAGCAAAGACTTTTTTTCAGTGTTGCATACTGTCAGTGTAAGAGGTCAGCTTTCTTACATGCTGTGTCCCAGTTAGCAGTCTGGGACTCCTTCCCCTTGCTGGCTTGATTCCATGATTGTCAATCATTTTTTCTTGCAGTCAGTAACAATAAACATGATTGCAGTTACAGTTAGCTGCCAAAGTCCAGAATGGTAAATACATGAGACAAGAAGGAATGCAAGTACTCAGAACAGATTAACTGAAACATAAATTAGGGAGGTAGGACAAAGGCAATTACTGTAGTGAGTAAAAAACTAAGAGCTCATTCAATAGTTGCTGATTTTAAGGATGCTTTGTACAAAACACAGAAATAAAGAAATGAGAAACAGGATGGTTATCCAGTCACCAGATGGGGTATGAACAACACAAGGGAACAACACAAGGGAATTCCAGCTGCTAAAGTCAGCAAGTCAGCTTCATCAGGACCTATAGCACTTTTGCATAAATAGAAACAAACACACGTCATTGTATCTCCAATTTAGTATGAAGTAGACTACTTAAAGGCCACCACACTGTGATATGACTGTGGCTCAGTTAAATCACCATCACCACAAACCCGTGTAAAAGACACTTAATCACTTGCTATATGCAAATCTATTAACTAACTTAGTTGCATAAGTGGTTTTGTTCTTGTTATTGTTGGTAGTTTGCAAATTTGAATACAGTTTATTTGCCTCTCCTTAGCTGGTTGTAATCTTGCAACATTAAGACAGATTTAGGTTTTCTTTATGTCTGTGTTCCGTAGAGGGTTTTGTGTTCTAAAACAGTACATTTCCATAGGCCTCAGAGCACCACCTGAACTGATTTCCTTTTAGCAGCAGCCATGCACGCTGCTAAAATGAAGTCAGTTTGTCAGTGCTTTTCCAATTAAAGTCAAAATAAGCAAAACCCAAAACTGTGTGAATTCTTTTTTATTTTCACTGGGTCTGGCACTTATGCATACAAACCTTACAAAATGTCAGCTAGGGAGAAATGTGAATACTCAAAAAAATCAATGTCTATTTCATTTTAATATCAGCTAAAGTATTATGTGAAATACCTCTTCTGGGAGTGACTCAACAGGTAGAAAAGGAACTTTAAATTCAGTGAAAAAAAATAGTCGTGTAACCTGAAATTTGAGACTGTGAGATTAAACCCAGGGGAAAGAAGGGATGCACAGGTCTGATTCTTGATGGGGCTAAATAATGAAGCTCCTTTGCAGTAGACATATGCCAAAGGAGAGCAATGAGGAATGTAATGACATCCCTGGCTTTCTTCAAGACCAGGCTGGATGAGGCTTTGAGCAACCTGGTCTAGCGGAAGGTGTCCCTGCCCATGACAGGGGGGTTGGAACTCGATGGTCTTCAAGGTCGCTTCCAACCCAAACCATTCTATGATTCTATGAAGCATAGAGGGGAAAAGAACAATTTAAATTTGTGCCAGGTAAACAGCTTTCCATTTGTGTTAGAAACTCACTACAACTGCTGGAGTTTTTTTTCCTCAAGATATTTGGATAAGGTGTCTTTGACTGCATCGAGCTTACTTGCTACGGGATTCTTAGAATCATAGAATCATAGAATCAACAATGGGCTTATCAACAATGTTTCTTATCAACAATGGGCTTTAATTATATACAGATCAGAATTTCCTTCAATGTCTCCTTACATCAAATAACTAATTTTTTCACTATTACCTCATCCAAGGTCCAGCAGTACTGTCTATAACAATATTCCAAAATTACAATATCAATTTAAAATTACAGTGATTTTGAAAAATAAAATAACATTTTTTCTTTTCTTTTTGAACTAGATAATTACTCTGGATCTTAAGAATAAACCAACTTGGATACTTATTTGATCACTTTATTGCAGAGTGTCTTAAAGACTGTTGCAAGATTTCTGTTAGGATTGTGAAATTTGTCAACTCTTGTGTCTGTCTTTGCAGCAGCTTATCATTGCTGCTGCTCATCTTGGGATTTTTTTGTTATCATCTTACAAGCATCCTTATGCTGAAAAGTAAAGGTGATTTCCTAAATACACAGATTTTGTAATTCCTTCCTTGAGTTTTTGCAGCAGCCTACTGAGAATGACAAGTCATTGACAGAGAAGACTCTTGTTAAGCAGAAACTATTCCTCTCAGGCATGCTGTTAAATCTTTCTCATGGCTGAGTTTAAACACCATTTTTTAGATCTTTTTCATGAGCAATGTAGATGAAATGGGGATTGAGTCAAAGGCAAATGCTGTTGATTGCTATGCACTGCTACAATGACATGTATTTATTTGACTGTCAGTGTAATGTGCTTCTTTAATAGTCATTCTCTGTCTTCTCTGGGGCTACAGTAGGAAAGGCCTGGATGGATGGGGTAAGTCCATGATCTGGGCATAGTCTATTTAGACTAAATAAATGTAAACAGTGGTAATAAATGGTAGGAAGATGAGTGATGTGTTACTTAAAGAAAAATTGAAGGAGGACCAGTTTTTACAGCACCAAACTCTGATTTGGGAAAATGAAGTTAAGTTTTCTTTGTGGTGGGTTAACCCTGGATGGATGCCAGATACCCACCAAGCCACTCTCTCACTCTCCCCTCATAAGGACTGGGGGAGAAAACAAGATGAAAAAGCTCATGGGTCACAAGACAGGGAGATCAATTACTAATTACCATCACTCGACTTAGGGCTCGACTTAGGGAAAATGAATTTATTGCCATTTAAACTGGGAAATGGGAGCTGCAGTCTGTTCATAACACTTTCTCTCTCCTCTCCTTCCTTCTCATGCTCTTCCTCTGCTCCAGCATGGAATCCCTCCCACAGGATACATTCCTCCACACACTGTTCCAATGTTGATCTTTCAAGAGGTGTTATGGCATGGGTTGTTTTCATGGGGTACAGTCCATCAGGAATGGACCGCTCCATTGTTCTCCCCACAGGCCACAGTTACTGCCAGCAAATCTCCTCCTGTATGGGCTCCTCTTCATGGGCTGCAGTCTGTGCCAGAAGCCTGCTCTGGCTTGGGCTGCATCTTTGCTTAGGGCTTGACCCTCTGCTGCAGTATGTCACCCTCCACGGCCTGCAGTGTCGGTCTCTTCTCTACTGTGGGTCTCTTCTCTATTGTGGGCCTCTGTGAGCTGCAGGTGGTAGCCTGTGTCACTAGGGGAATCTCTGCTCCGACACCTGGAGCACCTCCTCCTCCTTCTTCACTGACCTTGGTGTCCGCAGGGCTGTTTCTGTCACATTTTTTCTCATCTCTCACAGCTGCAGTACAGTACTTTTTACCATTTCTTAAATATTTTATCACAGAGGTGCCAACAGCATCGCTGATGGGCTCAGCTTTGGGGACCCAAATGCAGGAACTGGCTCTGTCCAACCCAGGGGCATCACAAAAGCCATCCCTACAGTCCCTCTACACTCTTGCTACCAAAACCTTGCCACATAAACCCAGTAAAATCTTGAAAAAGATCGTATCCCTCAGTTCTTACTGAACTGAAGTTAAAAGCACATTTCTGCTTTTTAAGATACTTATAGAACTATGAAGTAGGAGATACCTATATTCTAACCAAGAAGCTTATTTTTCAACAATGGCACAGGGACTAAAAGAGAACATGACTTATTTTCCTAGGGACTGTGGGTATACTGATATGGCACTTAAACAGTTTGCCTAAAATACCTCTCAAATTTTATTTCTATCTATATAATGCTTATATAAAACATTTCAAGTAAAAACATTGCAAAAAACAGTTGCTAAAGGCAAAAATCCTACACATGTAAGAGTTTTCCGCTTCAGAAGTGGGTGAACAGCGCAAGCATTAAAAACAGACCTTCAAATTAATATTATTGCTTAGGATTTTGGTGGTGTTTTGTTTGTTTGTTGTTGTTCTTGGGATTGTTTTTTTTTTCACGAAGTTTATAATTGAACGTTTTTTTATTTCTTTTTCCTTTTATTTGCTTCTAAATTATGAAAATTTAAAAAAATCAAATGCTACTGATTCCTCATTTCTTCTGCCTGAATGATATAATCACTGTGTACCATCAGAAGGTTTAAAGAATCAGATGCAGCAGTTTCCATACCATGCTTGTATAGCCCTGAAACAGTAGGCAACAAACAGTGTTGACAGGATAGGTCAAGTCTATGCAACATGTAAAACTTGCCCTCGAGCATTGTAACTAAATATAAAGAACTCACATATCTGACAGTTATTTTTAAAGATTCTTACAAATTCCTGTAACGTGAGTCTTGTTACTTGTGAAAGGAGATAAAAGCGCAGACAGATAAACGTGTCCACAAAAACCTTCTTCCTCTGCTGGATTTCTAAAACTGACACCATATTTTGCAAAAGATCAATGAAAGATTTTTCTGCTTCACTATAAATGGCCTTGCCCTGTTTAAAATATGCTTTTATGTCAAACAATTCACTGAAACTGTGAGGACTGTGTGGTCAATTAGGAAATGTAAGACATCGTACATCCTTCCTGTAGAGAACAGGGAGGTGTTTCTGGTTCACAGGTGCTACTTGGAGAAGTCAGCTGGCACAATCACTTACCTGTGAAGGCAGTTTCTCCTGTTCTTCCCTGTTGCATATTGTCTAAAGTTTATTATCATCTTTTTAAAAGGGTGACTTGTTTTAAGGGTTTACAAGTCACCAGCATCTCTGTTAACATGCCGGCACTTTCCAGCTGTTTTTCTCTTACTGAAGAATAGGAAGAAACAGCTATGATGTAGCTATGATAGCTTTGTGACACCTGTTTTCCACTTGTGGTGAGTATAAAACAATAAAGTTCTGTTGCCTCCTCTAAGAACTGAATTGGGTAGTTAGTATTACCAGTGCTGTGGATGAGCAGAAAAAACAGCTGTTTGTGTGAATAAAATTGATACAGAAAAAGTCAACCAAGGTTGTTAAAGAAATTTATGTCAGAGTTAGGAGATGAATCATTCCAGTTCCAGAAGACAAGTGATTCTTAAGAAATCCACCATGTTCCGCATTATACAACTTCCACGAGTGTATGCAAGATTGCTGTCAAGAGAAATTGAATATTCAGGTCTATAATCTCATTTGTTTCTTATGCAAATTGAGGACAACGTATCCCAGCAGTAAATGCAAAAGCAGATTTTGCTGCTCTGAGGACTCAGACAGAGAAGGAATTTTGCAGACCTCACCCAGGATCAAGTAAGCGTGGCTTCTGGTCATAACTGCCTAAGGCAGGCTCCTGCTACCACAGTAGTGCTCCTTGTCAGCATCCTGTAGGACCTGGAACTGATTTTACAGTCCTTTTATTTGCCATCCTCAGCGTGTGTTTTCAGTTGCTTAATGCCTAAAGCTGTTCTTTTCCATATTAATGTTGTATGGTTATCTAACCATGCCGGGAAAAGTCAGGCTTCTGAAAACTCAAGGCACTTTTTTTTTGCATAAGTTCAAGTGCCTCTCTGGCCTGGGCTCTCACTGCATTTTTGTGCATCTCTTGCTTTGCTGTGTGAATTACTGTAAATCTCCAAGACCGATAGAATTAAATAATCTTAAAATGTTGGTATAAACACAATGAAGTAAATGCTTGAGAAGAATTGTAGCTTGGAAAGTCTTTTTAAGTTCTTCCTGTACTAAGCATTTTACAGAATAAACAGAGACATGGCTCTTGCCCCAAGGAACTCTATATGTTTTACAGTCTTAACACAAAATGAGGAAAGGATGGAATCAGGATATTTAAATCATATTTTGGCTTCAACCTTGCTATGCACTTGGTTAATTAAGTCAGTTTTCTTTGAAGAAAAGAAAAAGGTTATACCAGTTATTTTTCTATCCTTAGCTAAGCAACAAACTCTCGAGTATTTTAGGAACATGTATATGACAATAGCCTCAAGATATGAAGGCTGTTAACAAGCTGACATGGAACATTTCTGCTTCTACATGAATCAAGCACAAATATTGCAATGAGACTACAAGAATGTGAAAGCATTTGGGATAAATAAGTTACAGAAGATGCAAGTATGGCCAACAAAAAGGCACTAAAATGACAGTTAAAGCAATGGAAACACCTTCTGAATTCATTAAGGATTTTATTATGATGAAGTCTGAAACCCCTATATGTTACTAATTTGTCATATCAAAAAGAATGTGTTTTAAAAAAACACAATACACACATTAACTTTTCAAGATGATAATGCTGGGTTAATTTTAAATACAGATATATTGTTAATGGGCATTTTAAATGCCTCCCTGATCAGAAGAATAACTTTGTGAAAATGCCTTTCCCCAGCAAAAGAAGTCTATACCCTGTATTTAATCTGACCTATTTTCTTTTGCATCTGAAGTATATTTTTAGTAATATTTACACCTGTCAACAATTAGAGAATTATTTATAGATTTTATTTTATTTTCAGATAGGAAATACTTGGCAAAACTGTAGTCTGAAATACAGCTGAAGTCGTAAAGGCTCTAATTATATGACTGCTGGAAAAAAAAAAAAAAACCCCACAAAAAAACCCCAAACCCCGCTAGTGTTTGAAAATCATGAAGAGATGATGAAGTTGCTACATTTCCAAGTACTCTGTAGAGTCAGTATGATCTACTAGCAAGCCAACAGCTTTAAATGACAAAATGAGCAATGGTCTTCCTTCATGTGCCATGGAAACAAGGAAATGCCATGCTGATTAGACTGACTCTGTGGTTATGGAAATGCTTTGAAAGGTGCATTAGATCAGGACCTACTGAGAGATCATTTCCCTTGCACATTTGTACAGCTTCCAGGGGTTAATTGTTATGGAATTGTTATGAGACTTTTTAGCAGAAGTTGAATCTTCACTGAAATGTTTAAGAGCTACTCAGGGACCTATCCTCAGTAAATTTATTTAATCCCATTTTTAGCTCATGTATGTTTCTGTGAGTTTAGGAACCTAGGGTGACAAGTTCCACAGATTAATATGTACCACACAAGAAAGTACTTTTCTTTTTTGTCAGTAGTACTGTTTCCTGATAATTCCCCTGAGAGCCCTCTAGTTCCTGTGCTGCTGCTGTCTTCTGCTTTCCTTTTATGATTTGTAGGCATCTAGGACACAGCCCATCCCAGCTGTCTCTTTTCCAAACTGAAAGATTTTATGAGTCATTCCTTGTATGGTAGCTCTTTCCTACCTGAGTAATACTTGTTATCTTCCCCCTGTATCAGCTATGGTTTTACAATAATGTTCTTAAGATGAGATACCAGCACTGCATGAATATTCAGAATATGGAAATGTCTGACACAAAATGATCTAATTAAATGTTCTGCTTTGTTAGAATTTTCTGCTTAAAAATACTATGATTTGAAAAATCAAACACCGCACTTTTTCCAGAGTAAAAGGAACATGTACAGTTATGTTATGTTTGGTCACTTATTTCAGAATTAGCTATATGGGAATTTAAAAACCAAAGATTTACCATTGCAAAAATTTATCCTTTATTTAATTTCATTGCCATCCTGAGTGTGTGCAAATAGCTTAAGGACTTTATGACTTTGTCAATGGCTGCTGTGATATAACTGAGATGTTAACTCTGAGGCCTTATAACAATGTAAGCAAAACTGTTATACTACTCACAGTATATCATTGTTGCAGAAATACAGAGATGCTTTAGTAATGTGAAAACCAGACAGAACACAAATCAATATTTTCCATTCTCCAAGATCCATTGTAAGCACAAGATTCTGCAAGGCTATATTTTTTCTACGCCATTTAAAATGTATTTTTAAGGCATGCTGTGATTTATTTTCAATAGGTTAAACATGTGTCCTGCTTCACTTAATATTTTGTTGTTTGTTAGCATTTTGTTAGCTGTTTCTCTGAGTGTATATTTTAATACCTGCATAGAAACCTCTGCTTTTCATAAGTATAGTGATTGAAAATAAGTTCATTCTTAAAGTGTTTCTGATAAAACATCTTCAGGCAAAGACTTGCCAAGCTGGTAAAAAGGGATTTAAATTAAAGCTGCCAGGGAAGGGGAATCTCAACCCATCCCACTCCTGCCAGTTGGAGGAAAGTGCCACCAACAGATGTCCAGAGCCAGAGAAGGACCACACAACAGGACAGCACCTGGGAAACAAGACAAGAGAATTCCAGCTGCTCCAGTCAGCAAGTCAGCTTCATCGGGGCCCATCTTAAATGTGTCTATGAGAACACACGGAGCATGAGTAATAAACAAGAGGAGTTAGAGGTGTGCACACACCTGTGGACCTGCAATCTAATTGGCATCATGAGGATGTGGTGGGATGACTGCTATGGCTGGAGTGTCAGAATGGAAGGATACAGGCTCCTTAGGAAATATGCCGGGGGATGGATGAGAAGCTGACTGAGTTAAATGGAAGGTAGGGAAAAGGATACTATAGTGGGGGTCTGCTACAGGCCACCTGACCAGGATGAACAAATGGATGAGGCCCTCTGCAGACAGATAGGAGTAGCGTCATGTTCCAAAACTCTGGTCCTCGTGGACCCCAATATCTGTTGGAGGGACAACATGTCAGGCACAAGCAGGCCAGGAGGTTCCTGGAATATGTTGATGACAACTTCCTTCTCCAAAGAAGGAGCATGTGGTGACGGGACAAGGGGTAATGGGTCTAAATTGAAAGTGGGTAGATTTAGATTGGATATCAGGAAGAAATTCTTCACAGAGAAGCACTGGAACAGGTTGCCCAGAGAAGCTGTGGATGCCCCATCCCTGGAAGTGCTCAAGGCCAGGCTGGATGAGGCTTTGAGCAACCTGGTCTAGTGGAAGGTGTCCCTGCCCATGGCAGGGGGGTTGGAACTCAGTGATCTTTAAGGTCCTTTCTAACCCAAACCATTCTGTGATTCTATGAAAATAAAGCAAAATAGAAAAACAACACCAGTGGCATTACTTCATACATGCCATGGACATTAGTGATACAATAGGAATATCATGAAGGAAGTGTGCTGAAATTTGACTTATTCTATATTGAAATTTTATGTAACAATTTCTTCTGTCACCCAGGAGTTCAGCTCTTAACTCATACAATTAAATTATATACATATTGTACTGATATCCCTCTTATGTTGTAATCCCCTCATTTAATTTCAGGCATCTGTGACATACCAGTTTGTGTTAGAGAGGAATAGAAGAGAAAAAAGCTATCAGCATCACAACACTTGTGAGCACTGAATATATGGATTGTAGATTTTTCCCATCAATTCCTCGATTGTGGTTTACAGTCACTATCTCTCTGATGAAAACATACTGAAAGGCCATTTCACAGGGACAGTGACAATGGGTTTTGCATGCCACCATTGCTGCCAAAGTACATTGCAACCCGTCAACTCACTTCATATTGAGTTGCCTATAGAACCAGTGTGGTCTGGCTGATGTGACTCAGCTGACTTAATGTGCATGTGATGTTAAACACCTGTCTTTCAGCAGAATAAAGTAAAATACTAAGCTGATCTTTCAAACATAAAATTTTGTCTTTTCAGTAGAAACCAATTTGCCAATTAATTTCAGATATTTGGCTACTCAAAAAATTTTGGACCAGTAGCAATTTATTTATAAATGTTGCACATGAGCATTCAGTATTTACATACACGTTGTGGCAAGTAAATTGAACAATTTCCAGGATAATTTTACAGGGAAGCTGTATATCTGTATTGAAGTGTAATCAAGTAGCTCACAGAAGAAAAAAAAAAGTCTTTGATTATATATATTTCCTTTGATCTAAAAACGTCCTATAACTTGGAGTTTCCTTCCATTTGTTAAGGTCAAAGGGGAGCTGTAGAGCTGTGTTAAATTGCATCCAGTAATGCCTCTGTCACTCGTGGCTCACTTGAGTAAATGAAGACATGCACTGACAAAAAGCTTGGACTGATAAGTTTTCTTAAGATGCATTAGTTTATCTTCATCTGTCAGTCCAAGCTGTGGCCATCCTTGTCTCTATTGTTGGCCTAGGCTGACATATTTGTCTGACCTCACCACGTTTTTCTGCTATCTGACTGTCAAAGTATTCTTAATATTGAGCCTTTCCTCCACATTTATTTCTCATATACCTGTAGTCCCCAGCAGTGGTCCTTCCCCATGTGTGTTTTTCCTCTTTAAGCGTCTCTTTATGCTTTTCCTAACGGAAGTACTATGCATTCTTTAATAGATGTTTATAATGAATTCCAGTGAACTGAAGTTCTGAAGTAGTCTTTAACTAATCATAGACTGAGAACATCATGGGATGATCTTGACCTTTCCATTTTAGAGAATAATTGAGAACTCTGTATCTTGGATTCAAGTGTTATTTAGCAGAAGAGTAGTCAAAAAGTCATGAGTAGTTCCTGTGATTTACATAACAAAAATATTGTCAGCATCTTGACCTAAAATCCATTCCCAGGTGGTTTTCTTTGTTTTATTGTGGTTTTGGTTTGGTTTGTTGGCTGGTTGTTGGTCTTTTTTTAATCTTCTTTACAAGGTCATATACAAGGTTCAGGCTGGATTGAAATATTCTTTATTTATAAAGACTCCTTCCCCTTCTCATCCATAGGTAACATTTCAGTCACATTCAGATTCTACCATGTGTTCAAGCCAAGTCCTTCTGCCTGGATTTTCATATTCTTGAATATGTTTACATAAGGATGTGAGCAGAAATATGTGTCTATTTCAAAAGAAGAGAAATATCTATGATCTAAATTTACCAGTCTCCACAAGACTTAAGCCCCTTCATTGCCTAGTGGATAATCAAAATCATAAACAAGTAAGTGTACTGGTTTTAGTTGGGATAGAGTTAATTTTAGGAAACTAACCTAATTCTGGAGAATCTCTTAAAACCATTGGAATTGCATTAGCATATGTTTAAATCACCCACTAGCTATTTGCTAAGATAACTTCTAAAGACCTCAGTTGTATAGAATTTTTTGCAGAACATCACAGTGTGTGTTGCACATATCACAGATAAGAAAGTGATAATGTAGATGAAATAAACTAATTACTTGTTGTGAACACTTATTATTCTATATAAACAGACTCAAAATCTTATTTCTGTCTACACTAGTGGGAGCAATTTCAGCCCAAATACTCCAGTCATGTAGTTGCACGTTGCAACAACCATGAAATTACAGCTGGTCTTTCTCAGCTACTGTTAGCTGAGAAATACTCCTTCTATTGCAAGATTTACATATTCACAAACCAAGCTGTGACATGTGAAACTGTTTACCCAGTGCTTTCAGAGAGGTAACACATGATACCTTTTGCTTTCTTGCACCAACATCCACCCCAAATGAGAAATAAATTTTTCAATTTCATACCTACACACTAAAAGCTAATTTTGAAAGTAATTACAAAATGTGTGCACAGGCAGAAAATGATCTAAGTATCTCAACTGAAACTATTTTGTGTATGAACCAACATACATGGCCCTCTGCAATTATAGAGTCTACTAGCAATGCTGGTGTAAGTATGGGATGTGAATATTCAGAAAATTAGGGATTCCAATCTGCATATTGGTGGAGCATGAGTGCCAAATAAGTTGACAGGAATTTCTCCAACATTTGGTTAAAGGTGGGATAGCATATTGTGACTTTCATTGTCTCAGAGAAATGTCCAAGAAATCTCTAATTATAGCAAAGACATCTCTAATTGTAGCAGATAATTATGTCTTTCTAATGTCTGCTTCAGTGCTATGACAATCATATCATGTCTTATTTTGATAAATTTTACATACTAACATAAGCTAAAGCTAAGCATTCTACAAATTATGTTCTACCACAGCAGTTAAAAACACTCTATGCAAATAGTGCCTTTTCTGTTCATTGAAGATGCTTGAAGTTCATAGCTGCAAGATCATTTGTGAAAAAGTCCTATGCAAAATAAGGGTTACTCTAATATTAGGAGATATTGGGGGTAAATCAATAATGAAGTGGTTCAGATAAGAGACCTAAGTGTTATTTTCTACGTTTAATATTATTTAGCAATGTAAGGTACTGTATTTCATCATGAACTTATTCTGCCACCTTGGAATATGTTCCTTTCCTCCTCATTGGATATAGCACAGACAGCAAGGAAAACCAGCTATTTTAAGGAGTTATTATACATATACAGGATAGTGTTGCAGAGTATTATTTGAACTCAGAAACTGTTTCTTAGAAAAGATAGGAAATTGTTCTGCATATAACAATTTATCTCTAAGCCATGTCTACTAGAGGCCAAGCAAAATTTAAGATCAAAGCAAAATGTAATCTGAAAACCTCATCACCTAGTTGTAATTAGATAACACTGATGTACCAAATTTGGGGGTTTGCTCAAGATGATTTTTAGGAAAGATTTAAAGAAAGGTGAGGGCACTTGTCAAACATTGGTAAGGAATGAGTTCCAAGTTTATTATCACACAACTCTCTTTTCCTGAGTACATTCTGTGTCGGTCCACCTTTTTTCTAATACCTTGTTCAACTTTCTCATTTCCTGATCTTAATTTTCCAGAACAATTATCTTTTAGTAGTATTTTTAGTCTAATTAGTACCTCTAAATTTTGACTTTCTCTGAAAGGAACATTTAAATTTCTTATATACCATATTAAGACTGCAGTTATCAGTGTTTACTTTCAAAACAGAAGAGCACATTAAGTGGAAGTCTTTGGAGGGCTTTCCTGGGTTTGCTAATATTTAATTACTTCATAAATTATGAATGTACATAGATGTTCATAGTTTGCTTAATGAACTTTTAAGTGACACAATTCCTGGGAAGAACTGCAGGTAAATTGGGAAAGGACATACAGTGCAAATGATTTGCATAAATTAGGGACTAGGAGTAAGAAAAAGTTAAAGAATACAAACAGGTACACCTGTATTCCTGTCAAGGAGAGAGCAATAAGAATGATCAAAGATATAGAAAATAAAGCCTCATGCAAAGTCCTGATATTGTCTAGGAAAAAAAAAAAATGAAAGAGTGAAGATATTACTGTCAGGCATTGCTACTGAGGAGAAGAATAATCTGCTCTCCATGAAAAGTAATGAGCTTAAACTGTAGCAGGTATTTAAAGGTAGATGATAATTTTTTTCTAACTATGAGGAAAGCAAGACCTTCAATAAATGGCCTGCAGAGATCATGGAGTCTTCCTCATCAGATGCTATCAAGAACAGGTTAGAAAATCACTTAAGAAGAATGATATAGGCATGCTGATTATTTCATCATTGAATGAATTAGAGGACCTGTGAAGGTTGTTTTCTGCCTTGCAATTTTATTATCAGACATGAGCAGAAGCAATACCTCTCACTTTTCCCACTTGTTGTGCAGTCATCCATATTTTGCTTGGTAACAACTGTAGAGTCCTGCAGATTGTGCTGAGGAAATGGAGGCAGAGTTCTAACGGTTTTGATTGGTGAATATGGGACAGGTTTGCAGGATGTTGGCCTTTGCAAATGACACCTAACTGTAGAATTATGTCAACTAGCTATTATTATTGTGATATGAATCATATCCTCTCCTAGTAGTGCCATATATCAGTGCTCGCACACCAGCATGAAATATTGCCATGCTTTGGGTTTGACAGCCAGTCTTCATGGCCTGACTAGTGCCAAAAATCTGTATTATTCTTTTCCTCTTAAATTTGATGCTTTTACAAAATACTTTGAAAAGCTAAATAACAAAAGGCTTCCGACTGCTTAGCAATTTGTCCCTTTAAGAAAAGAGAGCAGGTTTAATGTTTCTTATTTGCAGTGATACAGCACCAACAAATAGGAAGCAGAAACAGTGTCAGCCTAATGTCTATTACAAAGAGAAATATAAATGGAAAACTCCTTTCCACTCCTGACACAACTACAGGCAAATGCCAGTGAAAATAACATCAGGTCAGGCAATCAGTGATGATATTGATCACGTTTTGTGTTTAAAGACAATAAAAAAGAAGGTTTCAACTACTGAACCAAATTCATGCTGAGTTAGGTAAGCTGTAAAGCACTGTAGAATTATGAATAGTGCACCTCCAACCTTTCTTTCTTATTTTCTAATATTGTTTAATTCTAAACAGAACTGTTTTGACTTTGGACACAGTTTTCAATTATACCTAAAAATAAACATTTTAGGAGTGAGTGAGTATTATTGCAGGTATTCGGCACAGACAAAGAAAAGAACAAGGGGATAGCAGAATAAAGATAGAGTTTCTATTACCTACCCAAAAAAAAGTGTAACTACATTTGGAAATTCTTGTATTTTACATTGCACAGGCTGCTTCATTACAAGTGAGATTATTTTCAAAGACTATAAGGTTTCAACTGATCTTCAGTGTGCTTAGCATTTTACATGATGTGCCAGAAACCAGGGAAGTGCCTGAGAATAGTTTCAGGGGAATTAGGGTTTCTTCCACCAAAAAGTGGCAGAATCAATAGCCCAACTGAAATGTATCTACACCGATGTACACAGCTTCCACAACAAACAGCTGGAAGCCACTGTCCAGCCGGAAACCTATGATATAGTTGCCATCAGGGAAACATGGTGGGATGAGTCGCAAAACTGCACTGTCTCCATGGATGGCTATAAACTTTTCAGAAGGGATAGGCTAGGAAGGAGAGGCAGTGGGGTAGTCCTGTATGTCAGGGTGTGTTTTGATTGTATATAAATTAATGACATGGCAACAGGGCTGAGTGTTTGTGGGTGAGAATCAGCAGGACGGCCAATAAGGCAGAGCTCATGGCAGTC
>NW_010257043.1:0-22957 GCF_000690775.1 Eurypyga helias | reverse complement strand
ATAAGGCAGAGATCATGGCAGGAGTCTGTTATAGACCACCCAAGCAAGACGAGGAGGCTGATGAAATATTCTCTAAGCAGTTAGGAGAAGTGTCACGGTCACTAGCCCTTCTTCTCGTGGGGGACTTCAGCTTAACGGGTGTCTGCAGAAAATACAATGCAGCAGAGAGGAGACAGTCTCAGAGGTTCCTGGAGTGTGTGGAATATCCCTTTCTGACACAGCTGCTGAGTGAGCTAACTAGGGAAGGCGCCCCGCTGGACCTGCTGTTTGTGAACAGAGAAGGACTTGTGGGGGGTGTGAAGGTTGGAGACCATCTTGGGCACAGTGATCACAAAGTGATGGAGTTTTCAGTTCTCAGAGAAGTAAGGATAGAGATCAGCAAAACTGCTACCTTGGACTTCCAGGGTGTTGACTTTGGCCTGTTTAGGAGCCTGGTAGATGGACTCTTTTGGGAGGCAATCCTGATGGGCAAAGTAATCCAGGATGACTGGGAATTCTTCAGAAAGGTAGTCTTAAAGGTGCAGGAGCAAGTAGTCTCCATGTGCCAGAAGACAAGCACATGGGGGAAGACCAGCCTGGCTGAACAGAGAGCTTTGGTTGGAACTCAGGAAAAAAAGGAGAACTTATGAGGTCTGGAAGAAGGGTCAGGCAACTCAGGATGACTACAAGGATTTAGTCACGCAGGATGAGGGAAAGGCTGAGTTACCTAATGCCTTATTTGCCTCAGACTTTAACAGCAAGGACAGTTGCGCAGGTTCCCGACCCCCTGTGATGGGAGATAGCAATGGGGAGCAGAATGAAGCCCCCATATTCCAAGGTGAAATGGTTAGTGACCTGCTGTACCTTTTAGATATTCACAAGTCTATGGGACTGGATGGGTTCCATCCAAGGGTACTGAGGGAGCTGGTGGAAGCGCTCACCCTTTTCCATCATCTGTCAGCAGTCCTGGCTATCTGGGGAGGTCTGGTTGACTGGATGTCAGTCAATGTGACACCCATGTACAAGAAGGACCCAGAAAGAGGACCCAGGGAACTGCAAGCCTGTTAAGTCTGACCTATTCAAGGTCTTTTCCAAGCTGAGATTCAATGAGTCTATGATTCTAGTTGACTACATTCAAAGTAGAAAACATAGCTACTGACCTGAAGAACAGAGTGTAGTCAACAGCTGACAGAAAAATCCGGAGAAAGTTCTCCTGGTAAATATAGTGATTCTCTTTATCAGTGAGCATTAAACTAAATAAATAATACGTGGTCAGTAACAATACTTCCTAATGAACAGGAGGCCCAACCCCTGTGATTGTAAAAATGCTTTGGCTGCATTTCATGAATAGTAAAGACCAAACCTATGTCTTGTGAAACTAGCAAAGTTAATTCTAAGTAGTATTTCCTCTCGTCTCTAATTTCACTTGAAATTACTTCTGTCGTCATATTTTATGCTAAATTTCGAAATACAGTGATGCAATAAACAGCTGCACCACAGATGTGCTGCAATTTACAGATGGATGAATTGAAGTGATTTTCCTACTTGATAGAAAGGAAAAGTTTTACATTAATTAAGCAACCTCATGCTACATCAGCCTCAAGGGAGACTCCATCAGACCACCTACTCAGATGTCTCTATCATTTACAAATGATAATGCAAATGATAAATGGGTATCATTTACAAATCCTGGGAAATAATAATTTATTTTTCAAGAGATTATGCTATTCCTGTTTGTCTGTAAGTAATATTCTACAAGGACCTTTGCATGACTGTACAAAACAAAGCTGAGTTGCTTCAGCAAACGTTGAGCAATTATTTCTCATCAAGAATACTCACTTTTTCCTTTAGCAAATTTATCAAGTTATAGCATCATGAAAATGCTACATAATTATATTTATGGGGACTGAGTGAGCAGGAAAACAAAACATACATCAGTAGTATGTTTTGCAAGTATCAGATGGTGGAATATCTTCAATAAATTGAGGAATTTTTTTATCCTAATCATAACAAGATATGACAGTCTGCTTCCAGAGTAACTACTTTTTGACAACTACTGAGGGATTTGCACACTAAAGGCCCCATATTTTCTGGGTAGCAGCTGAAATAAAGATGATGTGCCAATAGTCTTGAAGCCAGAGGTACCCATATAATTATTTTAAAGATTAATCTTATTTTTAAAAGTTAATTAATAAGATAAAGCTTTCATATATGTCATTTTATGCTTATGCATATGGATAACTATGTATATATATTTTTTTTTTTTACAGATAGACTTTGTACCAACATGTACATAAAGGTTCTACAAATTCTGAATTCCCCAGTATTTGATCACAGGGATGATTTTGTAAAGATGGCAGTGATATTGGCTTGGATTTATATTCAGCCCCTAATTACTGCTCAGTTTCTAATGGAAACAGGGTTTCATACCCTGAAAAAAGAATAGAAAGGAGAATTCACCATGGGTTTAATTCATTAAGGATGGCTCAGGATATGGATCAAATTCCCACAAAAAGGTTTGAGATTTTGTAAATAAAGCTGATACTTGGGAGCATACATTTACAAATATTGAATTAAAGATTATGTAAGAAACCTTAGCTGAGTTATTTCTGAAGTTCTGGGTGCTATGCTTAGTAAATAATATCAGTAAGGTTGACTTTAGAGGGATTTTTTTTTCTTTTACTTGTTCTGACTTTTAATATATAGTATGCACTTCAATTTCTTAAGAATGATAGGCACATGTAAATACACATTTAGTACTTTGCATACTTTCATCTTCTAACAGGTAATGACTTCAAAGTACTTATTAGATTTCCTACAGATTTACCCCAGTTTAGCTTGAGTATAATTTATTTTTATATTATTGTCTGATATTTAATCTAAAGTTATTCTCAGCTACTCTCTCTCTTTCCTTCCCACAAATGTTTCCTAACTAGGGTAACATTACCGAGCAGAGATTTGAATCAAGAAATTGAATCCAAAGCATTTATTCACAAGTGAACATCTGATATAAAATGAAAAGGGAACAGTGTAATGAAAGATGAAAAAATGTCTAGAGAAACAACCATGTGGGTTTTTTTTCCCCAGGCTCTGAAGTACTAGGAACATATGTAACTTCTCAGGTAGAATAAATATGTAAAAGAATTTGAGGAAAGGTTCCATTCCAGTAGCTTTTGCCATCTAAGACTTAATCTGGCTTATTAAGAGGCCAATGGAAACCTTAAAATTTCCAGGAAACTCTTGCTGACAAAATATTATTTTCTTGCTTTTGCAAGCATCCCTCACGAAAGACTTCTTATGTGATATTTCTATCTAAGGTTAATTTCCCTCATGTCTTGAAGCTTTTCCTTTTTCCTGCACACACACCTAAAAAAAAAAATCCTTACTCCCCATCTCTTCCTATCAGGGTTCATCATTCCCATGAGAGGACAGGAGAACCTTCGTCTTTTGTCAGAATAAAAAAGATAGACTTCTTTTTTCTCTCATAGTTCTTACATATACGCAATGTGTTTCAACATCTCTGAGCTGTGGCACAGGTATGATGGCCTTTTGTATTCTATGAATAATACGATTTGATGATATTCACAGCACTCCAGAACCTATACGTGCTGTATGTCTGTCAAGATATTCTAAATCTAAACTGATTTGCACACCAAAGGATAGGTTCATTCATACCTGCAAAAACCTACATCATATACTGATCTTATTTATCTGAGGTCACTCATAATGAATGAATTGTTTAATGAAAAATGCGTAACTATAATAAAGCAATGAGTTATGTTCTTGTGCTGGTTTTTGTTGTGATAGAGTTAGTCTTTATCACAGTACTTAGCATGAGGATATGTTTTGGTTGTGTTGAGAATAAGATTGATAGCATACTCATGGTTTTAGTTGTTGCTAAGCAATGTTTATGTCAACTCAAGGATATTTTTCAGTTTCTGATACTGGCTCTGTGTTCTCAGCTTCATCTCTACAAGAAGCTGGAAGAGGACACAGCCAGGATAGCTGACCCAAATTGACCAAAGGGACATTTCATGCCATAAAACTTCATGCTCAGTATATAAGTTAGAGGTTGGGCCATGGGTGAGATTCTCTGGCTCTGGCTCTTGGTCAGTCAGCAGGTGGTTAGTGGTTGTATCATTTGTTTTCTTTTCCATTATTTTCCTTACATATTATTAGTATTGTTAGCATTATTGGTATTATTTTATTTCATTTACTTTCAATTATTAACTTGTTCCTATCTCAACCCACGAGTTTCCTTGTCTTTTCCTCCAATACTTCTCCTCCACTGGAGGAGAGGGGGAGGCGAGCAAGCAGCAGTGTGGTACTTGCTAGCTGAGGTTAAACCATAACAGTTCTAGTTGATAACACTGGAAACACAAGTTATGAAAGAGAAAGCTAGAAAAAATACAATTATTTATTTACCCCCAGTCTCTTCCCAGCTGTGAACTTCAGAATTTTGTGACTTCTCTCAACAGAAGATGCCATACTCTGCTGCACGGATGTTGGCTTTCTAAAAATGGCCTTCTGTATGCATTAGCATTGTCACAGATCTTTCAGAGTGTGCATGTGACTCTGTGCCAGTCAAGGGGGGATGGGCAAGGGCATATATTTTAACTGATATTTGCTACAGATGAAGCTTCAAAACTTGTTTCAGGTAATGTTTTTCCTAATTTAGGATCTTTTGTTGCACTGCACTTTGTTCATTTACTCACTGTCTGCAAGAAAGTAATATTCTTATTCTTATTTGACGAAGTCTTTCCAGTGGTGTGGATATGATTAATTATTTTGACTAGTACTCAGGTTTACCTTTTTTTTTTTCTTAAGGTGTCAGATAACTTATAGTTTTAAAATTCTTGCTATGTGACAGTTTCAGTTGCACCTTGGCTTACTGACTTTTTAGAAAGATGACACATTGGTCTTGAATAAGGTCCAACCCCACACAGTCAAACACGCTGTTTGTTTTAGAGGTCAGTGAGTCTTCCCATTTAGTTTAAAGCATGATTTCTGCTGTGAAAAATTAGAATTACTGTAGTGTGGGTAACACTTGTTTTAGATTATCCCTCTGTTCTGGGTTTTTGAGTATAGTTATCTGTGGTCCATAGTAACATTTGTGGATTCAGCACCACTATTTTCCTTAGTTTTCCTACTGTCTTATCAGGCTTTGTGATAAATATCTCTGACACAGAGGGAGAAAGAACAGTCAGTAATTGACAGGTGAAAGTGTATGTGATTCACAGTTCTGTGTAAATCTACTGCTTGTCAAATGTGAATTTCATGAACTTGAGATGTTGTCATTTATTATGTTGTGTGTTCCTGAGGGCATTGTTGTACCTGATCCTGTATAATGCTGGTTAGTTTTAGCTTTGTTTGAGGACAATAGAAGATGCTTCTCTGAGTCAGACTCATCAGAGGATAGTCTCTCTGTAAATGCCGTTTTCACCTGTTATACGGCTACAACACCTTACATATGGTATGTGCTGCATCTAACATGTCATATGCTGAATAAGTAGTGGGGCAGTATCTCATAATAAGTTGGTCAGAATTGATATAAGCTGCATATTTTATTCTACCAGATAAAACACACACAACAGATGTTAACAGATATACACATACTTTTACCCTCCCCTTACCAGCAGTGAGTGGTCAATGTCACAAAAGTGGGATAGTATGTTGTGTTTAGGAGCTCTCAGGAAAATATTATTCCATCATTCATGAACTTCAGATTCAGGCTCTGTAAATTTTTCTCTCTAGACCATGTAAGAGTCAGAGGTAAAACAGACTACCATGCTGTTTATTTTCTTTAACATTTTTGTTTCACTGTCTATGAAACTAAATGGTCATCACACATCCCAAACATTTACAGAACTGATAAGGTGACTCCAGACATGTCCCCACTGAATTCTGTTGAGAAGTTTCAAATCTTACAAAAAAATGAATTTGAGCAAGTAACAGAGAAAAATTTCTCTCTCATGCAGGCAGATCATTGCCATGGGATATTTATTTCTTAAACTAGCTTTAAGATTAAAAGCCCATGGACCTGTTTGAAAGTTCATCAAGTGAAGAGTTTGAAAAAAATTATAATTCAATATTAATCCTTACTTCTTACAGCTGGTACAGCAAATTTTTTTTTTTTTTTATCATCTTGTTAGAATGTGTTTTACCAATACCTTTGTGTTGTGTTTGCATGGCAAAGTTATGGTAGCAGCAGGGCTACAAGGGTGACCTCTGTGAGAAGCTGCTAGAAGCTTCTCTTATGCCAAATAGAGCAAATTTCAGACACCGCAACAGTGCCCCCCTGCCACTGGCCAAGGCATAGCCCATCAGTGACAATAGTAGTGCCTCTGGGATAATATATTTAAGAAGGAAAAAAATGCTGGGCATTAGCAGCCAAAAAGGGGGATGAGGATATGTGGGAGAAACAACTCTGCAGACACCCAGGTCAGTAGAGAAAGAGAGGGAGGAGGTGCTCAAGGCACCAGCATGGAGATTCCCCGGCAGCCCATGGTGAAGAGCATGATGAGGCAGGCTGTGCCCCAGCAGCTATGGAGGGTAATGGTGGAGTCTTCCTCCTAAGCAGGAAGAAGTGGCAGAAACAAGGTGTGGTGAGCTGACTGCAACCCCCATTCTCTATCTCCCCATGCTGCTGGAGGGGAGGATGTAGAGAAATTTAAGCCCAGGAAGAATGGGTGGGGGGAAGGTGTTTTAAGATTTAGTCTACTTCTCTTTATTCTATTCTGATTGATAATAAATTAAACTGATTTCCCCAAGTCAAGTCCATTTGGCATCAAAGTAATTGGTGAGTGATCTCTCCCTGTCCTTATCTTGACCCACAAACCTTTCATTATATTTTCTCCTCCCTGTCGTGTTGAGGAGGTGAGGGATAAAGCAGCCAAGGTCAACCCACCACAACATTACTTTTAGTGATGTTATAACAACAAAGGCAGTGATGTTGACATCAACCATCGCTTTATGAAAAGGAATTAATATCCTAATGAAAACAACAAAATTCTGTTTATGCCACAATAGGAGTTGCAATAACTTCCAGTTACTTAGAACATGTTTCCCTGCGGTTCTTATGATTCTCCCTGTTTGGAAACACATTTCTCTGGAGAAAAAATACATATCTTTGTGCTGGCCATACCCATTAGCATTTTATCTGACACAGAGAAGAACAAATTAGGGAACAATGGTGAAAATTCAGTTATCTTATTGTTTATATTAAGTTGAAATTAGCCCATGAGATGTGACTTGGCACAAGATTTGTTTGGACACTTAAGTCTGGCTTTAGCCTATGCTTCAGTTGATATTTCAGGACTTCAAATTTCACCTTTGCTGTGGATTTTAATTGTACCCTGGCTTTGACTTTCATGAACTCAGTTTCCATTTTGTAAAACAGGACAATAATAGTGCATGAAGTGGTCAGAAATAATGACAAGTTTAAATAAAACATCTCTCTAGTCTAAAATAAAAAATTCTCACTTTTATTTTAAGATATAAACCCTAAAAATTATTTTTGTTCTGTTAATATAAAATGCTTATTAAAAGTAATATGTAAAATAGTTACTAGCTTCTGATCAGTACTTGCATATGTCTGTTTTATATGTACACTTCAGAATGGGTAAACCTTTATTTCTGAACTACCTAGGTATTGCAGTAATAGAAGTCATTAAGCCCTAGATTAAGATCTTAAACACTGAGAGTTGTTGCTGTCCTAAGTCCAAAAATGATGTAGATAAACTGGTTTTGATGAAATATTGTATTGTGATAGAAATCAGTTTAGAAGAAGGGCTAGGTAAGAATGGAAGCTAGCACATTTATTCTGAGTAATAGGGGTTTCTGGCTGCTTTCTCTACTGTCTTGAAAGTGCTGTACTTCCATGATTCTTTGAAAAAGAAAAGGTGATAGAAAATGTATACAAATGTCACCTAGCTAATTAAAAGTTAAACTGCAGGCCCTTTTGTAGGGCAAAGGCAGAAAACTGATTTACCACTATACTTCTCTTTTTCACTGACCCCACTTTTCTAGTAGAAAATGGATTATGTGAGAACAAAGCAGATGTGTTGTGAGTTCTGTCTGTGTGAACTAATAAACCCCCTTGAGACTGTGTTGAGAGGTAAGTTGTCACTTTTTCTAAGAGAAAATGAGCTTTAACTTCAGATTTATGTGAGCATTTACATCAACAAGTCTGCTGGGCTTGTTTGCACAGGCAATGTGCACTTAGGATCTGGCCTTTTACAAATCCATGTGGAGTGTAATAGCTGATAAAGATGCAGTCTACACAACAAATACTGCTTCTGCAATGTAATAAACTAAGAAAAGTAGTGCTTAATGTGTTGTTCGGGTTGTCACTTTATGCATAACACCTCAGTATTTTTTTTCAATAACTAGAGGAAGCTCTCATGGTTCTTTTCCAAAAGCATATATATAATTAGCTGGTAGCCATGGGAAGCCCATAAAACAGTTAAACAATCTTCCATCCTGAAGTAGTAGTACAGACCATTGACATATGAAAATGGTAAGGTCCTTTCTTTTGCATGAAAGGTTCTGGGATGCATGGTGACATTGTAAGCGTAACTGCCTTATCTGACTTCATGATATGTCTAAAAGAAATCAAATTAAGATAATGGGATCTCTGGTGGTTGCTAGAACTGGGGAAAGGAACCATCAGCATGTCTATTTGTGACAGACCTAAGCCTTCTGATTGCTTTTATATATACATTAATTTACATGTGAAATGAGAAATTGGGAAGCTTGATGCTTTCTGCCTAGAGACTAGATACTTCTACATTCTGATGACTCTGAAACATCAGTTTCTTGCTTGTTGCCCTCATTTTGAACCTTCTCTGGAACACTTGTTACTTTACATCTCGAACAGTTTGGCCAGCCCTTGCAATACCTCATCTTGACGAAGAAATATAACAGCAGTTTGTTCCCTAAATAATCCCACCATATTTAGGGGAACTTCTTTGTAGTGACTTATTTCTAAGTAATCCCACCACGGGGAACGGTTTGGCAGTCAGCCCTTAAAAAACCCAACCAACCAACCAACCAAAATCAAAACCAAAACAACCCAAAAACCCCACAAACAAACAAACAAACAAAAACCAAAATAAAAAGAAAAAAACCAGAGAAACTTAGTTTAAAATATTCAAACTAATAAATGATATGATCACATTAAATAATAAAACAATATGATCACATTAAAAAATAGAACAAGAAAGGATTAAGTGAAGAGAGGAAAAAAAAAAACAGATCTGATTTTTTCTGTTGTAATTTAAAGTACAGCTGCTTGGGTTGAAGACATGATACTGGGTTCTTCTTGAAGTAATTAGAAAGCCAGTGCTGCCAAAAACTGTTTTCCCACCTGCCACTCAGTGTGTGGGATGTTCCTAAAGCCCCTCTCAGAAGGCTGGTGTTCACTGATCCCACTCAGCCATGAAAATTAAGCTGGAGCACACATTATGTCAACGAAACAACACTAGAAAAAGAAACTGGGAGAGTACTTCACTCAGTAATCACTTCACAAAATATTTTAAAATCTCAGAGAAATCAAATCCTCCATCCTGAAAAGAACAAAAACTTTTTGTTTTGTTCTTTTTTTAAAAGAACAAAAACAAACAAAAAGAACAGCAGTTCCCACGCACAGGGAGGAATGACTGCCTTTTCAACTAGCCTTTGAAGTGTTACATGGCATTTTTTGATCTTTTTTTCTCTTTTGAGTTACTTTAGAAACAGGCTTAGGACGTTTTGAAATCAGACAGATTATGGTTTTGGAAAGCTGTATCATGATTTATTTTCAAAATGTGAAGATTCAAGATTGTGAAGAAAAGGTACTGAAAAATTTCCATTTTTGCAGTGGGGAAATGATGGGGAATTAACTGAGTTTGTTATTGGCTGAGGAGGAGTAAAAACAGAGAAAATCTCTTCTATTGGAATGTGTAATCTTAGAAATATCTAGGGCCTCTTTTTCTGCAAGTGCAGTGTCTTATTCTGTAATACAACTCTTATTAGTTATTCTCATTCTGTACATGTTAGAAGATGAAATTTCCATTGGACTGGTCAGTTGTCATACTGATTTCTGTATTTCCCACATGGATTTGAACCACATAATGATTATTCAGTATGTGGAAGTTAAGCTGATCACTTTAAACATTAATAGGTTATAATGAGGCAAGGGAATATTCAATCAACATTATACATAATACTTCCATGTGTTTTTTGTTGCATGTGAGCTTAAGTTTCCTTAAACACAGGGTATTGACTTTTTGCAAGACTGATATAGAGGGGTATTATTTTTTAAATCTCTGATAAGCAGAGATATTTCAGATATTTCAGACTCATTAAGAAAAATGCCATATAGTTCCTTAGTAAAACTATATTGAACTCCATGAACATTTAACACTGTAAGTAGTATAGAGCATTATAATTTGAAATGTAGACCATTATTGATAGATTTTAAGCCAGATGTAGTATGTGTGAGTCTAATGGTGTTACTTAAATTTCATTTGGTTGCCATCATTTTTTTACATATAAAGTTGCAACAAAATATTTAACTCTGCTCTCTGTCATGGACAAGTAAACCTGTCCTGTACTCATGCCAGGGTGATCTCTCAGCCTACCTGGGGTATTCAGATTCTGCAGCGTGTGATAGTTAGACTCTTTAGAGTTTTAAAGGAGTGATATATCCTCACAGTCAGCTCCAAATGTTTCAGCACTCTGCAAGTAAATAGCTAGCAGCATGTCATCATTCAAGTGAATAGACGATTTCACTCTTCAGTTCTGGTAAGAGAAATCTGTTGCCGATACCTAAAAAGGAAGAAAATTGAGGACCAGACCCCAGCAGTAGACACACATTGATCCTGAACCATCTATTGGGTGAGCTGGCAGAGCTTCCCGCGACAGGCACAGCTCTTGGTAGAGCAGTGGGAAGATGTCATTGCACAGCATGCTCACAGTCATGGCTTGCTAGTCACTTTTGGAAACATTTCCTTAACATCTCTGCTATCCAGCAGCACTGGTTTTTTTCTGAGCCCTTTTGGATGAACTGATGAGCCCAGCAACTCAAGAGCAGTAACAATGCTGTGGTGTTTGCTGCATCACATAAGCACTACCACACACATAATGCTCAGTAGTACAAATACAGAGAGAGAGACAATAAACTTCTTGCAAACAGTGGCTGAAATCAGCTATGCAGAATAACAAGAGTAAATGTATTCCTTTAGCCCTTCTTTCTTCATGCTCACATCAGGGCTACAGTATAAATCACATGGCTAAACAGAGCACATTAACTATTGCTATACCTTCTGATGAATCATAGCCTCCATAGGGAAATATGAAGAACTTTTTGTTGTTGAGCAAGTGGGTATAATGACTGAACAAAAAAATACTTGTAAATTGAAAAACATCTAATCATAATGATTAATTAGAATATATTAGCATCACATGCTATATATACAGACAAGAGGTTTAGATGGATGAATATTAATAGCTGCAGTAACATTGTAATAGATTAAGCATCTAAGAGATTTCATGATCAAAAGATACAGCAGGTATCTGGAAGGATTTGTGAGTTATTTTAATAGATTTACTACTAGATCCCTATGGGATCCTTGGCACATCAGCTAATATCTTCAAGCTTCAGTTTACTCCCATGCTAATGATGAAAATAAAGCATACTTGACCATTCTGAGAATCACACAGACCTCTGAATAAACTGGAGGTCCTAGAAAAAATGCAAAGAAAAGCATCTTTGCCTGTCTGTATGGGTCTTAGACTGGGTGTTACAGAATTTACTGGATATTTTAAAGTGGTACAGTGTTACAGAACAGCAACATGTTATAATATTGAAATAAAGTGTAGTTGAAAAGAATAAGATACACTTCATAGCAAAGTGATTTTTAACATTTATCCTTATGAATATGACATGAAAGAAAATGTTTACAGTACATTGCAAAAAATATAATTTAGTCAACCCAAAATTTACCTGCACTCATGATACAGAAACAACACGACATGAATATATGTGGCAGAAAAGTAAGAATGCAAGAATGCAGCATGGCTTGATTTATGACATAAATAAATGTAAGGGATATTAGTAAGATTAGTGTATAGGAGCGTTAGCACAAATCAAAACATGCAGTACCATATTGGATTGCTTGCTACACAACAGAATAACAGCAGTCTAATAGAGAAGATATAGTATGTCATAAAAAAGCAGAGTCGTTTCCAAGTATTAAATAAATATATTGGTGTGATTAATAATAGGATAACACAGGATCTCGTGCCTGATCGTGTTAAACTTCCTCAATAATAATCTGAACCAAAGGGGCATATTGTTATTAACGAAATTTGCTGTTGCTGCTGACTTTCTGAAGTTGCAAACATCCTCAAGGTGTTTAAGGCATCTGAAAAGGCTAGGAATAGGAACAGAATTTAGAATCATTCTGGGAAAATGCACATGCTACAGTTTTGCTGTCTTTGCTGCACAATTAACTGATATTCAAGAATTCTTAGACATACATAAATACAAGCGTTTATGAAAAGTATCCAAAAACGTGGCTTCAGTTGGAGAGAAAAGCCTGATAAACAGCAACCTTAAACTGTACAGTGTAATAGACGCACACATTACATCAACAAAACAACGCGGAAGAGCCTGTTGAAAATTATTTTATAATGAATACAGGTAGATTTCTGATGTATTTTGGACTGCACATACATACATGCCATATAACAGGAATGTATCTACAAATCTATGGTGCCATGAGACCCTTACCTTGCATATGTGCATGACAACAGAGTTATATTAAAGTAAATGATTTGTAAAAAAAGGGATATGATTCTTGGATATTAGGTCATAACCTGAATACAGAGTTGTAAGTAAATTGTTCTAGGGAATCTACAGAGGCACAAAAACAATCAAGAAAGCAGTAAGTTCACAAAGCCAGGAAATTCTTATTTATGACAGAAGTCTAAAAATCAAAGGTAAATTTCCATAACACTTTTAAATGACAAAGGACAAGTATCTGTTTCAGTCACAGAAGTGTTTAAAGTGACAGTTATCTTGGTTGTTCTGTATGGTTATATGGTCCAAGGCCTTGACAATAGAAATATCCCTCATGAAAAAACAGGGAAGTCATAACATCTAGCATAGTAGAACCCAAACTTGGCAAAAGAATGAAGAGTTAGAAGGCAACAATCTTTCAAGTTGTAAAGATAGCTCAGTAGATTAAGATGGACATGCACAACTTCCCCAGCTTCTACAAATATCATCAATATTTATATCCATCAATACCAACTGCCTTTCAATATATTTTATGTTAAACATATTAACAATGAAGTATGGGGAGTTTAAACTTCACTGAAACAAGCCATACATACATTTAATTTTTCAGTTTTCATAAAATTGAAATAAATTATAATATCTTAAATTACTGTATGAAAAGTATCAAAGCAGTTTAAATGGTTTACTAAGAGTTCAATAGGAAAGAATCACATTTAAACTGGTGTTTTCCTTTGGCTTAGGTCTGTGCTGTCATTACAGTACAATGCGTGGTACGCAGAATACTGATTCACCTGCTGCACAGAAAAGTCAGTATGGAAACCCTCAGGAAATATAAACATTTTCTTCACATGTACTCTCATTCATTTTAAGAGAAAGGATATACCTACATCCCTTGCAATGCTAGGACTATCTCACCTCTAAATCATATCAGTTTGAGAAGATAGTCAAGTCTTCAAGTACAGAAATTATAAAGGTGAGAATTCAAAACCAGGTTTTTCTTACAAACCATGAATACCTGGTACTGAGCTGCTAATGAAATAGTTGAACTGCTGTTAATCATAGTATCATAGAATCTTTTAGGTTGGAAAAGACTTTTAAGGTCATCAATTCCAAATGTTTACCTAACAGCTAGTATCACCACTAAACCATGTCCCGCAGCACCTTGTCCACATGTCCCTGAAATACCACGAGGGATGGTGACTCAACCTCCCCTGGCACAACTTGAGGTGGTTTCCTCTTGCCCTATCACTTGTCACTTGGGAAAAGAGACCAACACCCACCTGGCTACAACCTCCTCTCAGGTAGTTGTCAAGAGCGGTCAGGTCTCCCCCGAGCCTCCTCTTCTCCAGGCTGAACAACTCCAGTTCCCTCAGCTGATCCTTACAGGACTTGTTCTCTAGACCCTTCACCAGCTTTATTGCCCTTCTCTGGACATACTTCAATACCTCAATGTCTTGCTTGCAGTGAGGGGCCCAAGACTGAACACAGGATTTGAGGTGCAGCCTCATCAGTGTCCAGTACAAGGGGACAATCACTTCCCCAGTCCTGCTGTCCACACTGTTCCTGATGCTGGCCTGTAGCGTTGCAGGGGGTTGTTGTGACCCAGGTGCAGGTCTCAGCAATTGGCCTTGTTGAACCTCATACAGTTGTCCTTGGCCCATCGATCCAGCCTGTCCAGATCCCTCTGCTGAGCCTTCCTACCCTCAGGCAGATCAACATTCCCACCCAACTTGGTGTTGTCTGCAAACTTATTGAGGGTGTACTTGATCCCATTACCCAGATCACTGATAATGATATTAAAGAGAACTGGCCCCAGTACTGAGCCTTGGGGAACACCACTTGTGACTGGCTGCCAACTGGATTTAACTCCATTCCCTACCAATGCTATAGGACCAAGATATAGGAAGGTATCCACTGGATTTTATTCATATGTGTTATGAAAAATAATTAACCTTGAGAACCTTTTTCACAGTAAATAATTAGCTGAATTAGTCACTCTTCTTATGAATCACTTGTTAGGCAAAATGTGTTGAACATTCTCTACAAACAAGTTAAATCCATAAGTTGCCAGTTATGCTGACTTTGATGCATTTCTCTTACTGGTTGGCTATGTCATACTGAGGTTTTTTTCGGTTCTTCAGTGCTGGATGAGTAAAATTTTCATCCAGCAGATTGAGAATTTCTGATATTAAAATTAATTGCATAGTGTAAGTTGACATTTCTTGCAGGTGAATAAACATTGTAATGCCAAGTTTTATGGTACAAAAGCCATATACACCAGTGTTTACAAAAAAAGAGATGAAAAAGTAAACTGACTTTGTGAAATGTTCTTAAATATTATCAATCCTCTCAAATTTGTCACAGTAATTATGACTGATACATAAATGAACACACCTTTCTCAGCAGATCAGAGGCATGATTGTGGATCAGGTAGTACAGCTTGAACCTGGAAGTTCAAAGGAAAGTAAAAGTATAAAATTCCACTATGTCATATTCAGTGTCCCACTGCACATAAAGAACAATATACTGGCAATCATGCTAACAGTAACTGCTGTAATATTTCAGGTAAAAGAGTATATGTCTCTGAGGGATTATACGCTCAATTAATTAGGGATCAGAATCAAGAGTAGATTCTCAAATAATTTCTGCTTTTTCCCTGCAAGATAATTTCAGAACTATCAGTAATATAAACGAGTAACAGTAGAAACACTATCTGGCACTAATTATAGCACTTACCCATGCTGTGATAGTAAAGATTGCCTTCTGCAATGGTAATAGCTAGCATTTGAATGGTGCCTTTCATCTCCAAATGTCCCCAAACACACTACAAATTAGAAATCTGATCTTTCTGGGTATATGCAAATCCTTGATGTAGGAGGTCTGAGACAGAAGGTCTACAGCTTTTTGATCATCTTTATGTGTGATGATTCTGTAGTCTTTATGTACAGCCCACATTGATTTCTGGAGGTTAAATTACTCAAACAGAACAAAATCATTGGGACATCAGGAATAAAATCAAGTGAGCAAACCACATCTACAAACCCCCAAATATTTAGTTATTGACAAAAAAATGTTCAAAATATTGTACTTTGAAAGAGTATTTCTTTTTCCTTCCTCCATCTTTTAATTTCTTTCATGAATGTCATATTCCTTTACCCAGTTACTCACAGGTAAATATACAAAACTCCTTGTGGCAGAGGCATGGATTACTGTACGTATTTGTTATACTTTTTACAAGTATTAACTATACGATTGCCACCCAGGGATAACTCCCATCAATTTATCTGAGACATTCAATTTGGTAAAGTTCTTCATTTGTCATAGAAATGTGGTAACTCCAAGCTAGCACAGAGGTTAGTAAAATATATAAATAAGCTATTTTTCTAGATTGAAATGACTGAAGAGAAATGGGCTATTTTATCAGGCCAAATGTGGTTACTAACACACAGTGACACCTGGTCAGGGTGCTGTGACTCAGACACATGCTCTTATGAAAAGACTGAGGGGCCTTTACTGGTCCCAAGAAGACAGAACATCTATTGGCAGGCTCAGCTGTGACTCAGTGGTAAGGATGTGAGTGCCTGTGTGAGTGTTAACATTTCTGCACAACTGGTCTTTGTTATGAGCACAGTTATTATTCACCTTGCTAGAGGAATGAAAGCTCTTTTTGACTTAACATTTTTTAATATGGAAGAGATAAGACTTCACTTCCTATTTATCTTTTTTTAATATTAAACTATATTTTCTTCATCAGCCAATGAGATTTCATATGGAGTAAGCAAATGTTCTCACTCATTGAAGATATGTTAATACATAAGCAGGGGTTCTGAAATTCTCAAGGATCTTGAAAGAAAAATCCAGGAATATAAGTGTTTCCAAATTTAGGCTTTAATTGGAGCGCTAGGCCATCTTTAGCACAGCACTGAGGTATATTTTTAAGACCAGTTTACTTTGATGGAATATAAGCACCTGCTTAAATTGAAACACATATTTAAATAAGCACCTGCTTAAGTGTTTTGCTGAAACTGAGTTTCCACTACTTTCTCTGGGAGCACCTTTCTGTCCTTCTCAGCAGCAAGCATCAATAAAGAGGCCTGATTACATTATAAAATGTCTAACAAATACTGTTTAATGCTGACTTTTTAGGTCATCACTGCTGGGAATAGCAAACAGTTTTTACTTTGCCAGGTGAGATTAATTTCTAAATAAATGAGGCTGCAAGATATCCTACACAGCACCTGGGAGCTGTTCTGCTCCTATGACTGGAGATAAAAAAAGATAATGATGCTTTTTAAAGGTTTACCATTTGAAATATGTTGCAATATTTTGTTTATTTTCTCTTATAAAAAAAAATGAAAAATCCCAACTAGAAATATTATAGGTAAAATAGTGTGCAATAATTTCTTCTGGTAACCCCGCTTAAAAAAAATACTGATTTTTTTTTTTTTTTTTCCCTGTCTGTAGTTTTAAAAGATGCAAGCATAGATGTAAATGAGAGGTACAAATAGAGGAAGACTGACCAGCTCTCTTGAGAACAAGCTGCTAGTTTCCACTATATACCTTCACTGTTAGGAGCTTTGTAAAGAGAAAATGAAAACCAGAATAAAGCTTCTGGGGAGAAAAGAAGTAGGCTTTATTAGCAAAACCTGACTGCTGTCAATACACCTAAAGGTAACTTAATGTATTCGGATTGAATGGTGCCTAGTATGAGTCTGCTTTGCTAAGCAGAAAGTGTTATTCACTTATAATTATACAACACACATTATATAAAACATTCTCTCTGGCAGTCTTTATGTATTACTTCAGTATTAGTACCACCTACTAGTATGAGTTTTTTAGAAGATCTTGCTTTGAAATGGAAGGGGCATTGTGAAAGAGGCTGGCAGTGGTCTGGTTGGTGGTTTGGGGTATTAGGATGGCATTCAGATCCTCTTTCTTTCATAGGTTGCCTATGCAGATATGCCCATTACTAGATTGTGTTGAAGTTTCCGTTCCACTAAAAGGAAATTACTTTGCTTCCTTGAGTTACTGGGCTGTTATAAATCCATAAAAACAAAGCTGCTGTTCCAAAAACAGGGAAAAGGAAGCCTGATGGAGAGGACTGACTGTCTTCCTAGAGCTGAATACACATTAGGACAGAAAGTTTCTACTTATGACAGATTCATCTCTTCCCATTTCTAATCCATTCCTAGCAGGATCTGTTCTACTGGTGAAAACAACAGTTGTGTGACATAGGTAACTATTATCAGCCCATTCAGACAGCCTTAATAAAGGTTAATGTTAGGATTTAATCAGGGTTTCTGTGCTAAAAGGCATTTAGCTTTGCCATATGGAATTTTAGGTCATTACAAAGGAATATGTTTAGCACTTTGCCAATAACTTCAACAACGTATACAAATATTAAAAAGTTGTAATCCTTGTAGTCTGAAAAAAATTAAGCATGATTCAAATGCATCCAAGAATGGCAGGAAGAAGAAGTAGAGAAAAATACTTAAAAATATATATTTCTAAATCTCAATTTAAAATCTAAAAATCTGGGCATAGCTCACCTGAAGATTTTGTTTGCAAACAGTAAAAATCTTCTATTTAACACATTGCTGTCTTGTACTAGAACGTCCATTCTAAAATTAATTATATGGAATAAAATAGACTAGAACCCCAGGAAGTGTAGTTCTTCCAGTTTGTAAAATATCAGAGTTTATAAAATACACAGAGGGAATAGCCAATGCAAACAGTAGAAGTAAGACTAGAGACCATTATTTATTTCAGAGCAACTGACATGTCAACTAATTATTTTTACAGTATACTGTTAAAAAGTTTTTATATTAAAAGACTATATATGTCCAATGTCATTTGCACAAAGGCAAATCATATTGGGTTTTTTATACTGTTGGCCCATTGGAGGCATATAGACATCATTTAGATTTGAACTTCCCTTCCTTCCCCCTAATCAACCCTGGTACACTAGAAGGTATTAAGTTTCTCCAGAAAATCAGCTTACATTTGCTGGGTGGAAAAAAGTGAGTTAATTATTTTTATTCTGTTCAATAGATGTTACATGCTTTATTGAGTCATTCCATCTCTTTAAGGATGGGGAAGAATAGAATTATAGAATCATAGAATGAAGCATAAAATGGTTTGGATTAGAAGGGACCTTAAAGATCACCAAGTTCCAACCCCCTGCCATGGGCAAGGACACCTTCCACTAGACCAGGTTTCTCAAAGACTCATCCAGCCTGGCCTTGAACACAGCCAGGAATGGGGCATCCACAGCTTCTCTGGGCAATTAGTAGAGAGCTATTTCTGCTCCTCTCCTGTTCCAAACTAGGGGATTACTCTCTCTTTCACAAGTACATGATTTTCCAGAATATGGTTTATGCCACAAGTATTTATATAAGTTGAATATTTTCTTTGATCTTTTTTATCATGTTGTATGATCAGAAAAAAAAAAATAGAACTAGGAATTTTGTAAGCAGGGCATGTAAGTTCCTAAATCCATAATTGAGATGGAGAAGGTAGATGTCTGCACTTTTAGTTGTAGGATTAGAACCCAAAATTGCAGTTTTTCTGGATAGAAAAATACATTATTATCTTTACCTTCTTGATTGTTGCTACATTTTAGCATAATTTCAGAATAGGATCAAAATTTAGGAGTCAAGAAACGAAAAACAAAGAGAAACTCATCTGTTTCTTTGAATCCCTTATTAAAACATATGAATGTGAAGAAAAATCAGGATGTTTCCTCACTGATGTTACCACTTCCTAACTTTACATTCTTAATTATATCTTTGTAAGATTTTTTTAAGAACCTCATTAATGGCTTTTCAAGAACAAAAGCTCATGAATTTGGCTTCTGAAGAATGTGGTAAGCAAATTACCATTCATAATAGGAGAAATATGGGGACTTTTGCAGGCAAAAAAATCATTAGCTGTGTTCATCTGTGGCATATATTTATCTTGCTCAGAGCATTACTAATTAACATGATGCTGTGAATAAATGCAGGTCTGGACAAGCCCCTGTGCAGAAGTTTCTAGCATTTCCAAAAGTTTTGCTGCAGTCTTCTGTAGTATGAATTTCAAATTGTATATGTAATGGGGTTACCATTAAGATGTTTTAATGTATTATATGTTTTCCAGTCAGGTGTTAGGTCTCTGACACTGAACAATACTTGGTGTTTTGCAAAGGGGAAAAAAAATTATAATGTATTAATTTGTGAATTAAATCATGAGGCCTGGCAGCTGATATTACTGTCATACCGATGCTGTTACCTCTCATAAAGTTGTCCGATTCTAGCAAAACCCCAGCTACAGTAAATATTTGTTTTGACTACACTTCGATTTCTCCACTGCCTTACATCCTGAAAGATCAAAGCATCCTTCTTTTCTTCTTCTTTTTTTTTTTTTTTTTACTCTATCTCTTTTCATCAAAATAGGCTGGTGAAAGGCAGTCTGATGAACTGGTTGGTTTTGGAGGTTGTTTTATGGTGCAGAATCTAATATTCAGGGTTGCTTTTTGTTGTTTGATTACAACAATGAAATCTTAAGGCCACAGATTGCAAAAGAAAAACTTCTTTTTGTAAGCCTGTTGAAACCTGCTGCAGCAACCTCTGTTTCCCTGTGCAAGTGCCCAGAGAAATATAAATGCCTCAGCAGGGTGCTAACTTTGAAGCCTCACAAAAAATTATTAAATTGTCCAACCACAGTACTCCTGCTTTCCCCACCAAAATTGTCTTTGCTCATTCCATGTACCACTTGCTGCCTTTTGTCTGATACTTGACTTGTAAAGTGCCTTGGGTACTGACTGTTACACAGCTGTCCTATATGCAGTAAATCTTGATCCTAGAAATAATGCAATACAAGTGTGAAGAAAAGTGTGAACACTGCAATAATAAAGTGAAAGGGAGACAAGGGGTTAAAGGGTAGTATATTTGTTTCACTTAGTTATGAGGTATCTTGTCATCCACTCTCCCTCTAAACCTTAAAGAGCATAGTTCTTGTATTACTACAGACTATAGATAAAGCCAAGATAATTAACACAGGTTGGAGGCTATTGTTCCTAAGACTAGAGGTGAATGAGATGAAGTGTACCTAAATGTTAAGTTTCAAAGCTTTGGCTTGTAGCTTTTGTTTGAAAAGGATCACTGCATTAGGAATGCTAGTGTAGTCTATCAGTAGTAGCTCATCATAGTGCCTGAAGAGTGAAGAACTGAAATTGCTAAAGCTTGTGAGACCTATTTTTTTGTTTCCGTATGTTACTCTGCTGAGCAGTGACAGGCAATTACCTCCATGTTAGAACTTTGAAAAATGCAGACTAAAAGAAAGAGGATGAGGTTAAAATGCAGAAGGATCTTATGTTCAACTGAAGAAATAATTTAATCCACATAAATTCGGTGATAACAGAAAACATCAGACTAGTCTTATTTCCTTTTACATTTTATAAAGAGCTGTTATAGGAAAACGAACTCTGTAAGACCATTTGTTTATGTATTTCTGTAATCTGCCTCGTCTCATTTTCATTTAAGAAAATACAAGCCTAGCACCTCGCATATCTTCAAAATGAACTTCTAACTCAGAATCATATTACTCTATGCAGAAAAGCAACCAGGAATAGAGAAAAAAAAACCCACTCATCCATCCACTACTTATGCAGCTGTAAATATAACTTCATGGGTTGTATTTCGCATATACAACAATATATTCTGGATAAGAAATTAATTGTAAATCCCTGTGGCAAAGGCTGAAACTCTCAATTTGTCATGGAAATTAATAAACAATTTAATTCAGAACACTCATTGTTCATTCAGGTAAGCACCCCATACATTAGATCACTTTCCATTGGTGTTAGTACATACAACATCTGTTTCCTTCCTGTCCTCCTGCCATTCTTTCTCTCTCTCTGTCTCTTCCATTCACTTTCATTACGGCAACAGGTAAACAGTTGAAAGTATTCGTAGTATAGGAGAACAATCCAATGGCACTTCAGATACAAGACCACTCCACATTTGTAGATCCTGTGTCACAGTTCTGTCTCCTGCATTACCAGCAATTCTTACTTCAAAGAGTTCAGGATAAAATCGAAACTCTGCTTCATCTCTTTTGCCCAGTAAATATATATACTTTTCATATAAGGATAACACTCTTAACAGATTTACTTCCTTGTGGAGATAAGCATCAAAACTCCACAATTGCTGGAGGAAATAAGAGGAAATGGAGATTTCAGACTGCTTTGTAGGTCACAAATGCTCAATTCAAATATTCATGAGTCTAGGAGGAAGATTGTTCTGCTGTTATAAAATATGTCTCTGATCTTTCCTTTATGTACGCATGCAACACTTACTGTCACTTTGTGACCTAGGCAAAATTATTCATTTCCACTTGAACCAGCTGTTTCAAACTATTTCTGAACATTGCATTTACCAAAGGAAATGCAACATTTTCTTTATTACATTTTTTAAAAAAATGTGTCATGGACAGATTTTTTACACAATAACTTTTCCTTTGATTGCTTGGATTTTCTTCACCTGATTGAAAAACTAGTGTTTTGAGAAGTACAAAAGTCCTTGACTCTACCTTTGTAAGCCCTGGGAGGCATGAATGTTGCTTGTTGAGAAATATTAGATGTGTAGCTTAAATAAGTAAGTTTTAAATAGAATGAATTGCTCAGAGTCAATCATTTAGCATTAGGGCACAGGGGTTACAGCACAATGTTGAGGAATTCGGTGTACTCTCTGTTTATTCATTACTAACTTACCATGAGTACCTAGATTTGCTAAAGCCTTAGGCTGCAAGCTGTGAACTTTCACTTAGATATGTTTTCAGCTGGGATAGAGTTCATTTTCTTCTTAGTACAGTGCTGTGTTTTGGATTTAGTATGAGAATAATGTTGATAACACACTGATGTCTTAGCTCCTGATAAGTAGTGCTTATCCCAGGGTTAGTGTGGCAAACTGAGCAAAAGCACAACAAGCACAAATCAAAAGATAAGGAGTCTACAACCATCAGCAGAAACAACAACTCAACAAGATAATAACAGATGTTAGAAGACCCCAAACCCGAAATCACCATTAGACCAAAAAAGTACGTGAAAATCACATGAAGAGCACATGAGGGACAGGTGCATAGACTGTAAGGGTATAATTGCCCAGGATTTCCTTTGTTTGGGATCCCTTTCCAGAGGCACCCAGCTTGAGCTGG
>NW_010257042.1:0-13277 GCF_000690775.1 Eurypyga helias | reverse complement strand
AGTTCCTTATCCACTGAGTGGTCCCTCCATCAAATCCATGCCTCTGCAACTTAGAGACAGGGATGTTGTGCGAGAGTGTCAAATGCTTTGCACACGTCCAAGTGTCAAATGCTTTGCACAAGTCCAGGTAGATGACATCAGTTGCCCGTCCTCTATCCGAGGCTGTGACCCCATCACAGAAGGCCAACATATTCATCAGGCACGTTCTGCCCTTGGTGAAGCCATGCTGGCTGTCACCAATCACCTCATTTTCCATGTGCCTTAGCGTGGTTTCCAGAATGACCTTCTCCATGATCTTGCCAGACAGAGAGGTCAGACTGACCGGCCAATTCTATGCTTACTAGTCATTATCAGGTAGAGAATTGTGAATCTAATTAAATAAAAATGTGAAGATATATTAAATGGATTTCCCATCAGTTTCTGAGCTGGCTGGAAGCAATTATGACCGGTATAGGGTACTTCACAGCCCTCTCCCACACAAGCCATTCCTGCAGCTCACCCCTACCAAAACCCCGTGAGTTATGCCTAGTACACACACGTGAACTTGAATTAGCACTCAGAACTACTAGTGTACGGAGCTTTCCTTTCCACAGAAATACTAAGCTTCTTCACACTTCCCAGCACTGCTGTCCCAGTGAGGGTCCTCCACTGGCTGCATTTCCTCAGGGCTGTCCCTGCCGTGGCACGCGTCCCCCATGGGCCACAGTCCCTTCTGAAGTGTATCCTTCCAAGAGTGCATCTGCAGCCCCATGCCTCCTCCTCATCAGTCCCCTCTGGGTGTCTCCTGCCTTGAGGACTGATGTTCTTTCCCTGAACGAGTTCATGGCCTCTTCCACCACAGGGCAGCCCTGCAGCCCCTGCTACAGAAACCCTAACAGTTATGCCAGGTACATACTGCTGTAAACATTGCTTTAAATTCACATCACTAGTGTATGTTCTTTCCCCCCACCACGCTGTACAATACATCAAACTTCAGCCTGATTCATGTGAAAAACAAACCAAGAACTACTGAAAAACCAACCAGTCATGTCTGCCGAGGTCCTTCTACTATCTTCACTGCTGATGGAAACGAAAAAGGCCAGGGGGAGATGGGGGGATGGATTCAAAACCCCAAAACCAACTGAAATCCTTCCTGCCTCAAGCAATAAGGGGCACTTATCGTATTCTCCTGGCAAGTCACAATCACAGAAAGGCTGAAGTCGGCAGGGACCTCTGGAGCTCATCTTTCTTCATTCAGGAAGAAATTCTTCACAGAGAGGGTGGTGAGGCACTGGGACAGGTTGCCCAGAGAAGCTGTGGATGCCCCATCCCTGGATGTCTTCAAGGCCAGGCTGGATGAGGCTTGGAGCAACCTGGTCTAGTGGAAGGTGTCCCTGCCCATGGCAGGGGGTTGGAACTAGATGATCTTTAAGGTCCCTTCTGACTCAAACCGTTCTATGATTCTATGATCTTGTCCAACTCCCCTGCCCAAGCAGGGCCACCTAGAGCCAGCTGCCCAGGACCATGTGCAGATAGCTTCTGAGTGTCCTCAGGGACGGAGACTACAGCACCTCTCTGGGCAACCTGTGGCAGTGAACGGTGACCCTCACAGAAAATGTTTCCTGAAGTTCAGGTGCTGTCCGAGCCGCAGGTGGGTTATTTCCTACGGGCGTGGGACACAGTACATGATACTAGGAAGAGCATTCAGGGGTTGTACAAGACTTCTTAAGGGATGCTTAGGAAAGGCACTAAAGGCAGAAAAAAAAAAGAAGGGAACAAGGTTTGGGGAGGAACACACACAGACGAACGAGCGGCTGGTCAGTATGCTTGTCTGGCTGTGCCCTGCACCTGATCTGCCCTGCCTTCTTATTAAACTCCATTCCCAAGCACAGTCCTGGGTGAGGGAGCCTACTCTGTGTGCATTTGTGTGCTTGGGGGCCTGTGCACCAGCAGCTGAGATCACAGGTCAGAGGGGCTGTGTGGGATTGTGGTGTCAGCAACTGGAGTGACCAGAGCGAGCAGAATCGAGACTTGGCAACGGAACCGGTGACCTGGAGTTTCTCACAAACGGATAGCTAAATCTCTCTTCCCTATCCAAAAATCAACTTAAGGCTATAAAGCACAGGAGTGTGCATATGAAAAACAGGTGAGGATCATGCCAGCAAAATTGGAGACAGTCAAACACCTTTTGTTTTCATTTTCACTCAGTTCTGTCACTGTGCCCCAAGTTACTGTTCTGCTTAACACTTTCCTGGAACACAACCCTGTACTTTGCCCAGGATGGCGTCAGCCTTAGGACTGAGTATCTGTCTGAAGTGGAGCTCCTAGGAACATTACAGCTGTAGAGTTGAGCTGTGTATGTGTTCCTATTGTCATGGTTTAACCCCAGCTGGCAACTGAGCACCACACAGCTGCTCATTCACTCCCCCCCTCTCCAGTGGGATAGGAGACAAATCAGAAAAGTCAGAAATCTGATGAAGTGAGATAAAGCCAGTTTAATAGGGAAAGCAAAAGCCCCAAATGCAAGCAAAGCAAAACAAGGAACTCATTCACCACTTCCATACACAGGCAGGTGTTCAGCCATCTCCAGGAAAGCAGGGCTCCATCACATGTAACAGCTACTTGGGAAAACACCCTCACTCCAAACATCCCCCTATTCCTTCTTTTCCCCCAGCTTTAAATGCTGCGCATGATGTCATATGGTATGGAATATCCCTTTGGTCAGGTGGGGTCAGCTGCCCCAGCCATGTCCCCTCCCAACTTCTTGTGCACCTCCAGCCTATTAGCTAGTGGGGTGGTGTGAGGAGCAGAAGAGGCCCCGACTCTGTGCAAGCACTGCTCAGCAATAACGAAAACAACCCTGCGTTATCAACACTGTTTTCAGGACAAATCCAAAACACAACCCCATACAAACTACTTTGAAGAAAATTAACCCTATCCCAGCCAAAACCAGCACATCTATTTATCTCCCCTTCCCCTAATAAGTCTTGATCCTTTTGGCCAGAAACAGTAGGCAACTTCACATGGAAGTGACCCTGCCATTTACCCACTTGCAGAAAGACCACAGGATAAATTTAAGCCTTATCCACCAGTTAATTCAATAGGAGAGAGACACTTCAAACACCAGAACACGGATGAATGATGCACTGATGCCCTGTTAGACAGCTGACAAACCAAATGTAAGAAGTGGCAAAGCCTGAGCAAGAGACAGGCTGCAAAGTGAAGACACACAGCGCGCTTAAAGGCCGGGGCCGCTTTCTGCTCTACCAGTGACCTCTTGTGGGAAGGGTGAAAACAACAGCCCCCTCTTCACATCTCCATCCCCTTAAGTGACACCCTTCTAAAAGGCGATAAACAACAGCCTGGACATTTAAAGAACCTTCAGTACTTTGTAAATTGCTGAAAAACTACTGCAAACTGAGAAACTAGGGATAGGATAAGAAGGAAGGTCCTCTCATTGACAAATGAGTAGTAGATTAAAAACAAACAAACCAACAAAAAAAATCAGATGAAATTGCATTTTAGTAATTCTGTATTCTGGAGTGTATTACAAAATATGTGACTTTTATTTAAACACTGACGGCCCCTACAGAAATTGCTTTGGAAGAATAAATAGCGAGACACTAATTCACACTGTAATTTTGACAAGGTAGGGAGCAGAAGTGCTGTGAAAAGCAAATTGTTTTGGAAAACAAATCTTTCAACATCAGCTGAGCACTAAAGTGCCCCTCTGTTTCACTACTATTCCCACCTGACGGTGGGCAAACTGCTTAAAATAAACTTTTCACAGATATTCATCACCTGCATGTTCTCTGTCTAATGGCTGTCTGAATTAAGACCCTGTAGGAGTGGTCTGTGGTGGAATTGAAGCCCTGGGAAAAGCTGTGCTTTGAAGAGTGAAAAAAAAATCACCACGTTATGGTGAGCATTCTCAACACGGACACCTAACATCACAGCATTAGCTTGGACAGGTTTTTCTGGCCGTCTGCAATCTGAATTTGGAAACTGCTTGTTATCCATGCAGGACTATCACAATAATTGCCTAACTCTGTCCTCTATCTATGTGGCACTTGCAAAACAGTTCAGAAACACCACTGTTTTCACAGCAGGATGTGAATAAAAAGCAACAGATCAAGAGTAGGGCCATGCATACTAAATGAGCACTAACAAGGCAACAGACTTATACTTGGAGTCCTACGGAAAAAAGCCTGCAGTCAGAAAAATAATAAAACTTGGGGATCCAATTATTAATGATATGCACTTCACTCCCAGTTTGTCCTAGCTTTTGAATGGGCAGATTTATTTTAAGACAACTGAACTTATGTTATCAAAATAAACAATCCCTGAGACTCAAATTTAACACACGGTAGGCAGGACCAAAAAATTCTAATTATCACAAGAGCCTACCTCTTCCTAACAGAGTAAACATTAGTAGCAGTAGGAGGAGCAAAATGTGGAAGCTGCTGAAATTAAAGAAACACTTTGCCCTGGAATGTCATAGCAGTTTGGCAACAACTGAGCCTGATCTTTGGCTCCAGCAATCAGTGTGATTTAATCAACAGAATTCTGTGCTTTCCCTAACTTGACCTTTTTGTTCTTTTCCATCTGTCTGTCCTCCCTTTCCTCCTCTCCTTTTTCACCACCTATTCCATCCCAGACTCCACTTCATATTTCCCCTCCACCATTAGACTTCCACCTTGGCACCCACTTGTCCCAGTTCCTCCCCTCCAGTGTCACATCCAACAAAGGCAAGCAGTAGGAAGCTTAGAGGTGAAAACACAAAATGTTCTGTCACTCATTTTATCCCCTCTCAGCCCCAGTTTAAAACCAGTTTCCTCACCGATTTCAACCCCTCCTAGTTAACGTGATTTGTCCAACTCCCAGAACTTGGTGCTCACTCCTTGATCTGAGAAACGTCTTCTTTTGCACCCTGAAGCCATCCGAACGCTGCACTGCATATAGAAGATACAGACCTCTGCTCTCAGTCCTGTGCTCTTACTCAGTTCTAAGCTGCACCCTAGCTAACAACCCCCCTGCCAAAATTTAACCAAAACCCCTAACAGCTCTTTGGGTACGGTAACAGAAAGCACAGCTCTTGATCAAATTCAGGCAGGGATCTTTCTTTGCTCTTAAAACAGCTGAAAATATTCAATCGCAAAGCAAAGTTTATGCCTCTTACCAAAACAAAGGTGATCTCCCCGCGCATAAAAGCTTTAAGCACCTAAAAATAATTAGACTTTCTCATTTAAAAATGAAGAAATGACACATTTCCTCATGTCTATGCGACGCAGCACACATAATTATGTCACAAGAGATCAGATGACACGCAGCAACTTGTTTATGCACCTGATGGATACACACTCCTTGACCTTAGGAACAGCCTGTGCCACTTTGGCTGGCATCGTCTGTAACAGTTCTGCACTGGGCAGAAAGCAAAGCTCAAAAAAGTCAAGAACTTAAACATGGGGTTTCATCTGAGACCTCATACCCTCAAGAGGTGGCAGTACCTGTTCTCCCTGCTGGAAAGGGGATGTTCTATGCCACTCAGTCCTGAACTGCAATGTTCTTCAAATCGCTTCAGCACTTCCTGAAGCCCAGCAACATGCTCGTTTTGAGAACCCAGGGAGAAACTGGCTAGCGTTAAGACACCTTCAAAGTATTTTAATGCTCACAAGCTAAGCAACAGTACGTAAAGTCACCTCCATGACCCTGTAAAGAGACAAACGGCATTGCAGTGACAGCTTTCCATAAGTAAAAAGACAACACTGGTGAAATACAGTTTACATGGTTAATATATTTTACTCAGTATGTACAGTTCTCCAAACAAATTGGGTCGTACAAAGGCAGTTTAAGAAGCATCAAGTAACCACCTTATCAACAGTTACATGGGATATGTCTTAGCTGGTTTTGCTTCCTCCAGTTCAGCGTCCAGCCAGCGGAACCTGCGGTGACGGCGCAGAACTTCGATTGCTTTTTGTTCTAGTGATGCCGGCTGAATACCCAGGTCTTCCAAACCAGGGAGATCAGGAAATGTCATGTCTGTTGTGTGAAACTTTAAAAAGAAGCATGGAGGAAAAGAAAAAAAAAAGAGGGAATTCACTTGATAGCACGGAAAGCATTACACCCATTGCAATTATTAATGTACTAAAAAAAGTATTGTGTACTTATACCCAAAATGACCTTTTTCCCCTCTTACGGAAACAAACAGGCATAAATCCCTAGCACTGGAAACATTTTAATAAGTTTCAACAATTTTCTACAAATGGCAGCTCTTGGGATTTTATACTGCAATTTCAAGACTGCTGATATAAGTGCTTTCCCCCAGGAAAAAACCAACTATTTTTGCTAACCTATACAGCAACAGTTTTCACATTAATATTTGCAAAATCGTTACTTTTTCCTCATTTGCAGTTGTTTTTTCACAAGTTATGTCTCCACTCCCACTTAGGCACTCTGAGAAGTTGCAACTTCACGTTTATTCCTAACATGTTCAAGAGAAATGCGTTCTAATGTTAAGCAAGAATTTGGGCCGTATCCAGTTCAACCTGAGTTGTTAAAAAAACAGCATTATCTGGATGGTATAGTGATGTTAATGCATCCAGAGGTACATAAACTCACTAAAAGTGGGGAGCACTCCCCCACATCAGTTTTCTGCACACTGCACATCCAATCTCCATTCTGGCTTTGTTGTTTTCAATAGCATGCGTTCTGGGGGAAGAGGGTGGGGGCGCAGCAAAGCGTGCGGCCTCGACCACTTTTAACACTTAAGAAGGCTGCGCCCTTTCCCCGCCCCCATCACATTACTTCTTGCTATACAACCCTCTCACCAATTGTTGCAATTACTTTCTTAAACGTATTTAGAGAAATGTTAAGTATTCTTCCTGCACCAATGCTAGTGGGAAGACCAGATCATAATGATGCCTATTAAAAAAAAAAATTCTATTAGTCCCTCTTTCTTACTAAGTCTTCGTAAGACTGCACCATAGGAATCTCCAGACTGCTTTGATAGTGTATCCCCTTGGCACTGTAACAGCTCTGGACAAGAAACGGTGAGACTGCAGAACAGTAACTGCAGTGACCATATGACAGCAACCATAACCATTTTTGAGGAAGGTTATATATAGACACCTTTACAAATTTAAATTTTTTGTAGTATCCAAATAGTCTGAAAGCCATTCTTTATAATCAATTTCTAGCCACTGAACTGATTGAAATACTACACCACATTATGTACACACACTTCAGCACCCCTTGAATGCAAAACTACAAGTGCAAGTTAACAAATACACAATGAAACGTTTCCCAAGAGAATTTGTGGATTGTCCTAAACTTACCCGGTCCACTTTGTCTCGTGTCAACCATGGTTCAAATGGACTAACCTCAAAGAATCTTGCAATTAAACTGTAATCAGAAAGAGTATTGCAAAAGTATAGTCATCCAGATGCACAGAGGAAAAGAAGAGCTGGTAAAACTATTTCACATTTAATAGACAGTGAGCAAGAGCTTGTTCTGTAGCTGTTCTTGCAAGCTATGAATTCATTAGGGAAGTGAATGTGGTAGCCAGCAAGTTCTCAGTGGTGTTTCTGGTAACTTTAACTGTTTGCTACTGAATTATTCACTCTCCTATTCTTGTCCTTTGGAAGGGAATGGAGGAGCAAATATCTGGAAGTAAAAATGAACATTGGCGGGGTGGAGAATACAAACCTCCACATCCAATTCCTGACACACCAGAGGGTTCAATCCTGCCCCTGCCTTTCCTCCAAACTCCGTTCCCTAGTAGTGTAGGCAATAATCCAATTAGTCACGAGGTTGGATTCAATGCCTCCACGAGAAAACATGCTTCCTGACAACTAAATGACTTAACAGCCTTACAAACAAGACGAGGGAATCTGGAGCAAACTGAATCTATAAAAAAGGATGAGGATTAGCACATTTGCAGGTTCCAGAAATTAATTTTCCTTTGGAAGAAAAAGCACCTAGCAGAGAAAAAGAAAACAACACTACAGCTCTTGCTCCATGTCTCAGGACCAACAGTATTCAAGGCAGAATTTCTTACTGAAGTGCTCACCCACCGGAGTAGGGTGTTACTAAGTTACTGCACCTAATCAGAACCAGGCTTATCTGCCTTCTAGATGCACTCTTTTCTCAAAAATATGGGATATCGCTTTGTTGAACCCATAAAGCACAACACGAACTGCAGCAAATGTGAACAAAACTAATAAGCACCAACGTAGTTACTTTTTTCAAGCTGCTCTGTACCAGCTGAGCCATGTTAGCCTGATACCTCTACAGCCAATTGAGAAACAGCCACAACAGATTAAGATGTTCTAGCACTATTCACCATCAGTTACATAAATTTGATGTTGGCAGCTGAGCCATGTTAGCCTGATGCCTCTACAACAAATTGAGAAACAGCCACAACAGATTAAGATGTTGTTCTAGCACTATTCACTATCAGTTACATAAATGTGATGTTGGGCCCCATTAGCAGATTGGTAGGGGGGTTCTAACACTGATGACTTTTTTTAGCTTTAGTTCACAGTGCACTACACTTGAGGAAGACCAGCATCCCAAACATTAACACATCTCAGCCCTGCTGAAGGCAACTTCTGAAACAGCATTTACTGTCTGAGGTAGCTCTTCAAAAGGATGTGATTATGCCTTAAGGACTAGGCCCAGGCACAGATTTATATTGCCCTTTTTCAGGCACTATTACTCAGGAGCTGCAGTTCAGCACATCAGCTTCTATCCCCACTCCTCCCTGAGGCCAAACCATATAGCTGCAGAAGCGGCTCAGTGCATGCAAACAGCCTTCACAGCCCATCCACCACGGTCAACTGAGGTGATGATGCAACTCTCTCATTACCTCCCTGTTTATTACTACCTTCTAAAAGATTTTACTACCTTCATATCACAAAGAAATGCATGCTCACATTCCCAGGACAACATAATACACTCATCTCCAACACTGGCTCAAATCAATACAAAGGACTGAACTAGAAAGTCAATCAATACCCATACCCACCCTCTTCCCAACTCTGCTTCCAAGGTGGCAGCACTCACCAAATGGGAATGACAGCTGGCAAAAGCATCACCTTAAGCTGCTGCAGAAAAATCTGTCAGGGCCTATGGTCACCAACATACACAGAGATTTCCCCTATAGTACTATTAAAAGTTTGTTTAGTTGGCTAGTGATTGTCCCGACTTAGGACCTTTTGCTACTTCTTGACTCAGCAAAGCCACTCAATGCCTCTGGAATAAATACTTATGTTAGGACTATTACATCTACACCAGCTCATCAAGTGCAGGCCTGTGTCTGATTAGAAGGCTCGAAGCTAGATAATCAGTACATAGGGAAAGCCACTTCCTACAACCCTGCTGTTTTAAGTAACAATTGCCAATATTAAGTGACCAATGTGACAGTTATTTATGCTTCTGTGCCAGGTGGTGGATCCCAAGTTCTCAGTAAAGGAAGGGTCCCACTTACTGGTAGAGAGGACGAGGAAGCGGATACGGAAGAAAGGTTCGAAAGGAAACGGCGTAGATGTATTCTACCATGTCATAAAGGAGGTATCTGTTGGGTCTGAAAGAAAAAGCAACAAACATTACAGGTAAGTTTAGGTATATTCAAGTATTTGCAGCAAGAAAAAAAAGTGTAAACCCCTCCACTCCCCAAGCCTACGAAAGACCTGTTTTCTTCAATCTAAATGATTTGTCAGATTTCTAATTTTGCTCACAAGAGAGGAAAATATTTTGACTCCTCGTGTTTTTTAGTGCTCGAAATAAAGAGGGATTAAGTTAGAAAGACATATCATCTGACACCAGCGATGGTAACAGTGTAAATCACAACCTGCAGAACTGTTTTGTCACCGTGTGGGTGCCAGCGCCCAGGCACTGGCAGGGGGGCTGCAGAGGCAGCCTGTGTGGAGCTCCTCCAACAGACCCACTCCAGGGCAGAGCTGAGCCCCTCAGACAAGACAGTGGCACCTCTGGGAAAACGTATTTAAGGAAGGGCAAAAATGCCACGCAGGCCGAGAGGAGTGAGGAGAAAAAAAAGTGTGAGAAACAGCCCAGCGGACACCAAGGAGTGCGCAGGAGGTGGCACTTCAGGTGCCCAAGCAGAAATTCCCCTGCGGAGCCCGGAGTGGAGCAGGTTTATCCTGAAGGACTGCAGCCTGCGGAAGGGCCCACAATGGAGCAGGGGAACTGTGTGAGGAGGAAGGAGCAGCAGAGAGGAGCTGATCCCATAGCCCGTCATTCCCTGTTCCTCTGCACCGCTTAGGGCGAGGGGTAGGGGAGTTGGGAGTGAAAGACTGAAGCTGAGCTCAGGAAAAGGTTGAAGGGGAAAAGGTGGTGTTTTACTCTTTCTTTATTTCATTTCTTTTAATTGATAGTAGATTAAATTAATTTTTCACGGGCAGTCTGTTTGGCCCATGACAGTAACCAAGCAATCTCCCTGTCGGTATCTCAGCCCATTACCTTGTCATGCTGTTTTCTCCCACCCTCTTGTGGAAGAGGGAAGGGCGAGCAGCTGGGTGGGCATCTGGCTGCTGGCCAAGACAAACCCAACACAATCATACTGAATACACTGGATTCTGTGTACTTTTAAAGCACGCCTTTCACGTGCCTCCTCCCTGCGATAACTCAAACTCTGAACATAAGATTTCCAGTGCTGGGATAGGACTGAATTTGTACAGGCCCAGTTGGCAGTTTGTAAGAGAAGGAAGCCAGAAAGCAAGTGGTAAAAATTAGGAAAGTTTGTTAACAAGACATCCTATCTTTGGTAGCTAACAGCTACAAGGAAATTGATTCACTTGTCTTTGCTCGACTAAGAACATCCTGGTCTATTCAAAAGCAAGAGGAAGAAAGAAAGTAAGATAAATTCCCCCAAAAGAATGCATTTCCCCTTTCAGGATGATGAGAAGGAAGCAGTCCGCCTTCTGCACACCTGCAGTGGTTTAAGAGAGACATACGCCATCGGGAGTTCCCATTCCTTTCTTGTTCAGCCTTTGCCTTAGTATTAACAGTTATCTTTATAAATGGCTCAGACTGCAACAGGCATCTCCCTCAGCTTTTAAGGCACCTTGCTGGTATTTCAAAACTTCCTGAAAATCTTCACGACGAAGAGCACGCTGCTGAGCACTGGTGTGACACTTGGTGCTTCACCCTTCAAATTACAGCCTGCTGGTCACGATCAAAGCAGCAATGAGTACACCAAAAGTGCCTCCTAACGATTTGTTACGCTTTTCAGCTCCGGCGGAGGCATCACTGACATGACAATGATCTTGAGACTGATTACTTCCCAGGTAGGGGCCCCTAAAAATAAGTCTTTGTAGGTTTTTTTCATCTTCAGTCTCCCTTTTGCGTCTGGTGTTTTTTTTTTTTTTAAATTGGAGACACTGAATTACTGTTGGATTCTAAACGCACACAAAAAATGAAACCATGCTAGAGTAAGACTAACTATGCAAGTCTTCATCCAAAAATCCAAGACTGTGAGACAAAGAGCATGAATTTCAATTTGATAAACCAAGATCTCCAAGATATCAAGGTCTGAGGTTGTGATCATGCAGACTGAGCATTCAGCTAACATGTACTTCAGAAAGAACAGCAACGCCAATAACCACAAACAAAACTTGCTGATAGATGCTGCAAAAAAAAGACAGAACCCCCAATTTTTACTACTTTAGGTTGTAAAAGCAAATTAGGGCACAGCATTCTAATGGATATTCTTCAAGGTAGGTCAGGATATTTGGGAGAATTCCGAAGAATTCAACACTTTTTTCACACTTTTGACTACCATCAAAACCAAGATACTAAGTTTTCGTTTGTTAATAGAACTTAAGAGAAATAAGGCAAACAGTGGTAATGTCAAATTTACTTACTCAGCTGAGAAGAAAAAAACCCCCAGCAAGCTTTGTTTTCATTAGTTATTAGCAGTTTTGGGGGTTTTATCAATTTTTTTTCCCTTACACTTTAACATCCTCATGCCTATCTACAGGTAGTATAAGCCGATTTCACTTTTATCCTGATATGTAAGAACCACGCAAGGATGTATAGCCAAAATTAAAAATGTGAAAATTAAAATAAATAGTCTTTGTTCATTTACAGATTACCAAACATTAACACCACAATTTCACAAAGAATAATCACACCAAAGTGTCATTACATTAACCACAACACTGTCAGACAGCAAACTCTAGAGAGCGTTAGTATATAAGACAATATTTAAGAAGTGGATTTAACACTTCTCAAAGAACAGGGAAAAAGCCATACCAAATCGTCAGTCATTCGGGAATGGCAGTGACGCCACTCGCTGTCACAGTTAAAAGTCTATTCCACCAGAGAGGAGGAAGGGAAAAATAAGAAAACACTCCCCCAAAAAATCCACCAACCAAATCTAAAAAACAAACAAACCAACCCCAAAACCACCGCAGAAATAGGATGCTTTTACAAAATTAGTATTTTAAACTCAAACTGGTGACTCTTTTTAACAAACTAAAAAAAGCATCTCATACAGCTTTAGCCAAGGGTTATGCTGCAGAATTCCTTTGGTCTTCCAACACTTCTGTGGATCTTTGGCTTAGACCATCATTTATCCACAGTCTTCAGTCATTGTTAGGTGCCTGAAACTCTGTACTCCTTGCAGTGCAAGCCTGGCATCCTTGCTTGAATTCCTGCCTCTGACACCTGGGCACTAAGCTCCTGGCCTTCTGTAAATTGCCAAAAAATAAGACTTTGAAACTGTAAGAATACACCCAAAGCTTAGCCTACTGCCCTTCCATTTGGCTGCAAATAGGGTTCTATTTAGTGTGCAGTCCTCAATTTCTCCTGCAGTTGGACCAGTTGCTTCTGCTGAGACAGCAGTGCACCTAAAAACGGGCACCTCCCCTTCTTTTTGTGGCAGGCACCTTTGGATACATATTGATCCATCTTCAAGTTTGTCCCCAAGGGATAAAATAGTCCCTCAAAGGGTTCATTTCATCCCAGCTTGTGGGTTTGCATTAGTTTTGTCCATCTGATACCTACATACCTTTCTCTTCGATTAAAAAAGTGGTTTGGAATGGCTGCCTAGCATTCGTTTCCACCTCTTCTTCCATGTGACACTTCATACCACGCCAGTGACCTGAAATCTTACTGTTGCTTTTAGCAGTCCTTTCAGACCACTGTTAGTTTCTTCCTCTTACTTTGCTAGTTTTTGAGCAGAAGTTCCTCAACGTGATCCAAAAAAAGCTGCAGGCCTATTTGCTGCCTTTTCCAGAACATCAGCACACAGCACACCTAGCCTAACTGCCAGGATA
>NW_010257041.1:1818-3590 GCF_000690775.1 Eurypyga helias | reverse complement strand
ACAGTGTAAGCTTTGAGGAAGGGTGAAACTCCACCTAATGAGCATGTTCTGTATTTATAAACCCTGGCTCCTATCCTTTGTGTCACCTCTGAGCCATCCCACGTTGGCAATAACATCCTCCAACGTGGCCCATCTTGTAATGTTTGCACTTTGTCCTTGGTTTTCATCTGCTCAGCCAGCTGCCTCTTCGGGTTTTGCTCAGCATTCTCCAACTGTAAAGAACTCCCTCAACAATCTCCAGCAAAGAAAGGGTCGTTGAGTTGTCGTTTTAACTTGTCATCCCCAAGGAGCTCTTGCTGTTGTTTGTTTGTTCTTTAACAGTCCATTTCAATAGACATTGCTGTTCTGGTTCTGATTTTTAATGCTGCTAAAAGCTGCCCAACGATGCCTGCCCTGTTCTCTGACCATACATTCAGACATTACGCCTATCTTCGCGACAGTCTCTCTCATCTGGTGCCTCCGTTAAGAGTAAGTTGAACCAATTTTTTCCCTACTTCACTCTGTTTATGAATATTTCTGGTCTGTTCCTTGTCTGCAAATGTGTAACACTTCGATTCAAAGCAACAGACTGGAGACCTTATAGCACCTTCCAGTACCTGAAGGGGCTACAAGGAAGCTGGGGGGGACTTTTTACAAGGGCCTGTAGTGACAGGACAAGGGATAACGGGTTTAAATTGAAAACAGGGAGGTTTAGATTGGATATCAGAAAGTTGCTCTTCACGGAGGGGGTGGTGAAGCACTGGGACAGGTTGCCCAGAGAAGCTGTGGATGCCCCATCCCTGGAAGTGTCCAAGGCCAGGCTGGATGAGGCTTGGAGCAACCTGGTCTAGTGGAAGGTGTCCCTGCCCATGGCAGGGGGGTTGGAACTGGGTGGTCTTTAAGGTCCCTTCCAACCCAAACCATTCTATGATTCTAAAGGCTTTTTCTCCCAAGCACCAAGTGAATGAATATGGAAACGCACATTAAGTAAGGAGAGCCAAATAGTAAATTGTTACAATATGGATTTTGTAATAGTTTGTGGAGAACAATAACATTATTGCTCTCACTTGAGAATACCACGTGGTTTGCTGATTAGAATATTCCTGGGAGCTTTCTGTAGCTTGTCTGTGTGTGGAAGGGGAGCTTAGCCTTTGTAGATCTTCCAACATTTGACTTATGTGCTGCCTAAACAGTTTAATCACAGGAGAGATGTGTTCCCTGCTGCTTCGAAGCATGTTTTTCCTGTGTGGAAGTACAGGTGGGACTAGATTTGGTCCTGAGGTTTATTACGGCTCATGAAACGAATTGCGGTTTGTGTGGTCTTGGACGTCCCTTGACGTTGCCTCAAAGGGATGCTGAAGTTTACCTTGAAGTTGTCTAGCTGCATGTGGGTTATAAATGGAGAGTATTAATTAACAAAGATAAAAGATGTAGTCTTGAAACCCTTGATATAAATTTTGAATTTGAGAAGTAAATCAGAGCTCTCAGCTGGTGGTTGTTGAACAATGTGGCAGCGTTGTACAATGTTGTTACTTGTATTAAGTTTTTCCGTATATGTGTGTTTCTTGTTAGTTGCCAGGTAGAAAGCTGGTGTCCTCCCCTGTCTCTCCCAGTATTACACCCCATGAAGATCCTTCACAGCAGTTCTTGCATCAGAGCCTGGAGAGGGTTTACAACCTTCAGCACCTCGACCCACAGGGCATACAGGAGCTTCTGGAATTTACCATCCGGTAAGAACCATAGAATGGTTTGGGTTGGAAGGGACCTTAAAGACCATCTAGTTCCACCCCCCC
>NW_010257041.1:0-1471 GCF_000690775.1 Eurypyga helias | reverse complement strand
GCTCCAGCCCTCGGAGCATCTCCATGGCCCACTCTGGACTCGCTCCAACAGGACTGTGTCCTTCTGCTGTTGGGGGCCCCACAGCTGGACGCAGCACTCCAGGTGGGGTCTCACCAGAGCAGAGTAGAGGGGCAGAATCCCCTCCCTCGACCTACTGGCCACACTTCTCTGGATACAGCCCAGGATCCAGTTGGCTTTCTGGGCTGCCAGCGCACACGGCCGGCTCATGTCCAGCTTTTCATCCCCCAGTACCCCCAAGTCCTTCTCCTCAGGGCTGTTCTCTATCCACTCTCCACCCAGGCTGTGCTTGGGATTGCCCCAACCCATGCTTCTGGTGCTTTATTGGGTTCTTGTCACCTGTCCCACTTACAAAGGACTTCGGCATTCTTCATCACTGGGAAAATGAGAGATGTTTGTGGGATAGGCAATATTACTGCATGTTGCTGTCTGCTGCTGTGTAGACAAAGGTGTACAGGTTGGCTCCTGAATGGGGGTGTTATGCTGCAGCGTCCACGTCATCTCTACCCAGTTTACACAAACCCAACACGATGTTTCAACGTGATTTCTCTCCTTGGAAAGAAAAGAACCTTATTTTGAGATTTGGAAAAACAATCTAAAATGCTTTGTTTGGAACGTGGAATTCCAAAAAGCTTTATTCTTTTCCTTCCCCCCAGAGAGCTGCCTTTTCTGTACATGTAGCTGTCAGTCGCTTTCACTCCCACCTGCAGTGGCGAGTTACAGTGTGCTCCTCACTGAAAACCCAGCTGGGAAAACAATGTGGTTTGTCTTTGGCTGTTTTGAAGCTACTGTGCGCAGCTGAACGCATAGTCTCAAAGCATTTAATGCACTGAACGCTTGACACAGTCTCTTGGCAGAGCATCTGGAGTCTTGTAGGCACGATGAAGGTCTCCAGTTCTCGTGGGCTGTGAATATTTTTGATTTTGAGTGCAGAAATTGTGTTGGAAATAGCTGCATGGGTCATTTATATGCAGTAAAGGACACTAATTCTTTGGAGTTGATGTAAATTATTGCCTTGGCTTTTTTCCTGCTGGGATCACCACCCAGCAACCATACGAAACCAGCTAATGTTTTCCACCCTTAAGAGAAGGGAGGATTTAAGCCAAAACCAACCAAACAAAAGTGTTAAAGGTTCTTTTGCAGAGAATTTTCTGCCATGGCGGTTTGGTTGCTGAGAGGAAAGGGATAGATAAAGCTGACAGCAGTGGATTCTGCGGGGGGACATAACTCCTGCCTCCTTTATCGTTACTGTCATCGGGGGAAGTAACGCAGACCTCACGGAGATGGTGTCTACTTGGGACTTACAGTTTCAGCTGCAGGGCCTGGGATGTAAGGCAGGCTTTTTAGCAAATCCATCTTTGTGGTTTAGTTTCCTCATCTGTACAACAGGAGGTTTTTTTGTCTTGCAGGGATGTTGAAATCTGTTTAAGATTTCACAGAATCACAGAATGGT
>NW_010257040.1:25330-36994 GCF_000690775.1 Eurypyga helias | reverse complement strand
TTCTGCGATTCTATGATACCACCTGCATGTGCTGCTTGTAAGAGCTCTTTCCCATGGAGGTGTGTAAGAGTGTAAAGCTCTCAGCAAACTTTGGTATACCATCTAGAAAGTTCAGCATTGTACAGGTTCAAGACCAATAGCTTTGTTCAGTTGGAATAACACTGTAAGGATGTGAAGAAGAGTGAGGCTGGCCGACCTCGCTGTGAACAGGAACTCTCTGCATCATGCCATAATCAACAAGGAGGGGCTCAGCCAACGCTGCGACAGCCACGGTTCCCAGCATCAGAAGGGATGAAAGGTTGCTGTCACATTTCCTATACTTTCATCCTTCACAAAATAAAGCAGTTAACCAGCCTTGAGTGTCCATGCATTTCTTACTGAGGTCCCAAAAGAACTGGTATCTCCTTAGTGCAAAGCAGCGGTTAACCTGCTCTCCTCAAGAGGTCTTCTCCAGCCCACACCTTGTCACCAATAAATATGCTTAGTGCCACTTAAGATGTCATTAAAAGAGGTCAGGTCCTGCTTCACCACTAGCCCACCAGCGCAGTTCCCACCTGTACAGGGCAAGCTGCATCCCATTGGAAAATAGCAGACCTGAGGCACACATGGGACCAGAAACAGTATTTCACAGCAACAGAGGAGGGAAGCCTGCACTTGTATCAGGTAGTGTGTAGGTTTCCTGTTCTCTGGAAAATTGTGACATCCACTTTCCTCTCCTTGCCCCTCACACCATATTTGCACCAATGCAAAGCACGCTGTGAAATACATATACAATGCTTATACCCATGTGGATGCAATGCAAAGGTTAAACATTTCAGAGCAACTGAGGCCTGGGCACGTACTTTGACACCTTGCAGCACGTTGCAGGTAACCTAAATTGCATTTATATTCTTACTTTCTTGGTGGAGTAGTACTATAGACAAGAAAATGTTGGCACACTTGCTGAGAGTTGTTCCCTCTGGGGCAGTCATGGGAAGACTGAAGTATTTGCATTGCTTTCCTCGTCTGCCAGGTGTAGCAGCAGAGATAAGCTCCCGTGAAACAGGAACGGCAGTGAGGGTGTTCTGCCTCATGCCAAGCTACCCATGGGCCAAGACTCAAACCCCAGTTATACAACTGCAATCCTCTTGCGTAGCACAGGCTGCACCTTCTAGCTGGTACCTGACAATAGACAGGCTCCCTATCCAAATCTTTATACATCCAGTGCTCCCTAGGTGCAGCAAGTATTGTCCTCCCATCAATGCACCAATTGAACTGAAAACAAAGAACTGCTTCAACTCTGAAACACGAGAAAGGTTCCGTAGGGACTTTCTCCCTCTGAGGAAGTGAAGAGAAGATGGGGCCTCCCAGGGCTCTTTGCTTGCAGGATAGAGGGCCCTGGGGGAACTGCTGGCTCGCTTGCATGCAAAGCAATTGTCATCTGGCTGATTTTTCATTTCAGCTGTGAAACTGCTCCATTGTAAAGCTATTTCATCAAGCAGGAGAAAGCATTCTTCATTTCCCAACAAAAGAAGATCCATTTGTTTCCTTAGGCTCAATTTACTCTTTCACATTTCTGGGCTTTGTTGTATTCTTACCTGACAACCTGAGAGTGCTTTTGATGTGAGTGCTAGCCAAATCTGAGGTGAGACTCGAAAACCTGGGAGAGTACAAAGAGAATCTAACATCACGTGACATTCACCTCCTCTCCTCTCCATAAGGCACGCAGCAGCCCATCTCATTCTGTAGGATGCTGTGATGGACGCTGATCTCCCTTCAAAGCTGCGCTAAGCCAGACACGTTCCAGTACCTTTGATGGAGACTCTCTGGATTTAAGTCAATGCAACTTAGATTAGAATAAGCCTCACCTCCTCATCCGTATGTAATGTATGAATTCCCTCCAGCCACTTTTGAATTTTGTCCTGTTGAGTAGGTTGGCATCTAAGGGAGCCTCTCTAAGCATAATACCAACACCAAAGAGGCAAAAGTTGGATCGCAACAAGAAAGCCAGTAAAGTCTTGGCAAGGATGCTCAGCTAAGAGAACACTTTCTTGGCATGCAAGTCACACACCAAAAGATGTGAAGAGACCCAAGAGATTGTCCTTCTTACATCAATGCCTCATTGAGGCTGAACAAAGCCCACTGACTCATTTCACGCCTTACCCACGTTTGAATCCATCTACTTTTTCCATCTACATTTTGAGACATTGAGGATTGCTTAGAAACTGCCTTACTGTATAACGGGGAATGCCTGGGATTCCAGATCAACTAATACTGGATACAGGACTTGTTTGAAGGTGTTTCCTCAGCCATTATCAACAGACAGTTGTGTGGAACTCAATAACAAGGACAGCTGAGGGCTGTCAGAGGAATTAGCAACTGGTATGAAAAATCACCGAGTCTCTCCCCCACATTATTTAATGTCCAGAAACATTAAATATTAAGCCTTAAAAATTGTGCACTTCTCTTTATCTGGCTAGTTATTCCTTTCCCTTCTTCCTGCCTATTTTGTCCTGCCCTTAGATGAAGGAAAAAATCTCTTCTGGATATAAATGAAATGCCCTTGCCTTTTGCTTGTGTGTGCACCAAGGAAGATACCCACAGATAACACGACACAGCCATTGTAGTAAAATTCAAGGCAGATGTACATCACCACACAAAAGTAGCACGGTCGGCACGCCTCACGGTAGTAGCAGCCAAGCATGCCATGGCAACCAGCCAACTGATGACACTGGCTAGGAGCCAATTTGATTTATTTTTGGCAGCCTGACACTGCACACTACTGTGCCAGTCTTCGATCACAGAAACTATAAGAGGTGACCTTTGAAAGCCAAGGGGATGACTTCTGGGAGAAGGGGGCTGATGAAGCTGAAAGAGGATCTGTCCCCAGGCTGGAGGAATACTGGAGTGGCAGATGTTTGGTAGCCCTCCCTCCTTCATGAATGACCATCGCAGCCATGCCAGCAACCAGCAGTGCTGCGTTTGCTGGGGGATGACGGGGAGAAAGGTCGAGACATGGCAAATGTCTTTAAGGCTATGGAAAGAGTAAGTACCAAGGGAGAAACATAGGGTTTTAAAGAGGCAAGAGGGAGTAATAGGATGAAGATAGGAAAAAGAATACACAGGCTTTCTGTCAGGGAGTATTTTCTGCCTGTGGAAACTTTTATACTGTGATGATGCTCTTTTGTGGAACATTCTTTAAGAAAAAGGCAGCTTCTTACTATTCTGGACATTGTGCTATAGAGTGTATTGCAGAACACAACCCAGCATACTCAGAGAGATGGACAAGAAGGCCTATTTAATCTTTTTTTTTTTTTTGCATTTCTTTCTCAGATGGCTCTGAGCGCACTTACCCAGCTGTTCAAGTTTGTGACTGGAAGGCTGATATCATACTGGAAGAGGAATTTAGAAAAAAAATCTATATTCATTAACATTTTAAAGAGAATATCAGTTTGACTGTGGCCACACACCTTCCATGTTTGCTTTCTGCAAACATTGGTAAGCTTGAGTATTACCATATGCATATTGAATATGTATAAATAGATGCTCATAATGGCCCTGAACACTCAAACAACCACTGAAAACTCATTGTAAAATATATATTTGATTGTAGATTTCCCAACTTATTCTGCTGGCTAGGTATTTACATAAGTAACAGTATCATGTGCAAATGCATGCTAAATCATGCATTTAAATAGCCACTTCAAATGATGTGGCCATGAATGGTTGGCCACTTCAAATTATGTTAAAACCAACAAGAGCATGGGAAAGATATCTGCAAATAATTTAGAAGGTTGCATAGAAATAAACCATTCTTTCATGACTGATGACTCAAAACAGGGAAAATTCAGCAAATGAAATAGCCTTCTACAATAAATGTCCTTCGTCTATCCATTAGAGTAGATTAATCTAAATAAAAATAGAATGTTAATTCAAAGCAGAATCACTATTCCTGTTTAGGAATAAGGCATCCCATGTCTTAAACAAGACTTAATAAGCACTTGTTATCCTGTGTACAGAGGACTCCCATACACTGATTCACTGTGTCCTATTTTTGCCATTGATGTTTATACCTTTGCCCAAGTGTAAAAACAACACAAGTACAGCATGCAACATACCAAATTAGATTTCACAAATCACATGACATTTATTTTGCCACTCAACTCATCACACAAAGTAAGAACAAAAGGCTGGAGACCTGGACAAAAAGCCAACTTGGACAATGCAATTTCAAGGCTTATCTCTAGAATTGTTTAAATGAAAGGTGGTAAAACCAACAATTCTTTGTTGTTGTGTACAGCGAGTTTAGACTCACGCTCTTGAAGGCCACTCCCCTTGTTCATACCTTAAATACTAAATATTCTGCATCTGTTCTTTCCTATATGTCCACTTTGTTGAGCAGAAACAGAGTCGCCTGAAGTCTTGAGTTAGCTATGTAGCTTGAAAGTCTAATCACAGATTGGGAATTGTAATTTGTGGAAGAGAAGTAGTGGACCAAACGAAATGATGGAGAAACATCAGTAAGTGCAAGACTGGATGCTGAGGCTCTATAACATTTACACCAGGCTGTTTATGAGTATTGAGGTGATATGCTACATTTCTGCCCCAACAAGCCAATGAATGCGGAATATCCTGTACATGAATGTCTCATGAGTGTGCAGGCCAGTTATGCTTGGCACTGCCTCTTGATTCAGTTTCATGTGGTGCCTATCTCTGATGTTACCTTTCATTTTTGTTTAGATTCTCTTCCTCTGTTAACGTAAGGAAGGTAAAGAACAAGAGCAAAAGTATCCTCAGGCCTTTGATGCATTTTCTACCCAGCTAAGTATCACAATTCAAAACCTGCTTCTCTTTATGGTTTGTAAACACTATGTCTTTGTCAAAAAGGCTCACTTTTGCCTCTCAAAACTTTTCACCTCTTCCCAGAGGAATCAGTTAAGCAGAGTTGCACTTGGTCAAGAGCAAAGAATTGAAAATACCTCCTAGAGTGACTGTTCGCATTCAACACTGTGTTCTGTCCTCACTCACAGAGCTGTCAGGGCCTTTAATCTGCCCTTTCCCGACCTGATCCTCTCACCATGTGAGTCTGACCCAGCAGACACCTCTAAAAGCAAATATGGCTGTCATGGGCTACTCCAAGTAGAGAGGCGAGAAGTATTGGTGTGGATGAGCCCATAAGCAATGCTGACAACAAGACATTCCTGGCTAATATGTGGTTGTACCAGGAATCTCATCCATTCACAAGCAGATGGAAAAAAGACCCTTTGGGCTCCTTCTTGACCTTCCCACCAGCAGGGTTAAATGGCCTCCTGCAGTATGAGAGCGCTTGTGTCTTGTGAGACTTTCAGCTCAAGCTGGTAGCTCCCAGTGAGCCTGGATCAGCTCTGGCTGTTTGTTGTCCCACTGGAGCTGTCTGTGCTAGTGTGACTGGAAAGTTTCATCGCCCTTTTTAGCTTATGCAGAGCTTGGGGAGCTCTCCCAGGCTCCTCCAAGCCTTCCAGCTGGAGGACACTCTCCTGCCACCATGGAAAAAAGGGCTAGACAGCACCCCCACCTAGAGGAACAGGAGCCTTGAGAGGAGGTGCAGTATTTCCAAAAGCTGCTGGGAAGCTGGGAAGAGGGTGTCAAGCAAGAACATGCAATTCCCTCCCACCTAAAACCCAGAAAGGAGATTCCCTTGTTAATCCTCAGCCTATCCTCCACACGAACCCTTGTTGGCCAACCTCAGATGCATCTCCAAGAGACCAAGGGAGGTATCCATTTCTGGAGAGGCCCATTCCCTAGTGAGGCATTCACTCACCTGTCTTCTCTTCGGTTTGGCTGCTCTCCACTGTCTCCATTTGGGGTTGCGCTGTTGCCTTGGCAGTAGCATCCTCTGCGGCAGGGGTGGTGGTGGCAGTGGTGTCAGCAGCAGGCACGTCGGCTTGTTTAGGCTCCTCTTTGTCTTGGGCTTCGTCAGCCTTCAAGGACGGCGAGTTATCAGTGGAAGCTTTAGTGGCACTTTCCGTTTCGGCGGCGGCAGCAGCGGTCTTTTCCTCCGAGGAGGCAGCAGGAGTGGCAGCCTGTGGGGCTGGCTGCTCTGAGCCCGTGTCAGCGGCTCCATCCCCCTTTTTCTCCTCCGCTGGCACGCTGCTGTCCTTGCTACCCTCCTCCGGCTGGGCACTGTCAGCGGCGGCCGCTTCTGTGGCAGTGGGAGCCTCGCTCTCTTTGTTCTCGGCCGCTCCACCAGCAGGGCCTTCCTCCTTCTTGTCGGTGGCATCAGCCTCAGATGCCGGGGCATCTCCCTTCTTCTCCCCCTTGAGCTTTTTCCTTGTTATGTGTCCGCGGAAGCTGGCCTGGATTTTGGTGGCTGCCTTATGAGCTTTATCTTCTGGTTTGATGCCATCTTGCTCGATCTTTTGGTCCCCATCCTCATTTTTTTCAACCTTTAAAGAACAAGGGCGGAAGAGAAAACAGGGAGGTAAGTTAAGATTTATCCAGGTGCAGCCCAGGCTCTGGTTTTATTGGGAATGTCCGATCTTCCCCTCCTGCTAACCAGTGACAAGTTTCAAATTAGCCTTTCCATTTGGTATGGGTTTGAAGCCAGGTGGCTCTCATTTCATCCTAGGGCTGGACAGACACGGGGGGGTTGTAAAAGTAATTTAAAGCACCTCATCATCTCCCTTAGCAATGCTGAGAGCACCTTGGCTGTGTGGAAAGGCTTGCATCAGATGGGTTGTCTCTATTCCCATGATTTAATTTCCCATCCATTTTGAAATATACCATTTTTTTCCCTTACTGATATTCAAACCACCCTCCTGAGGGGGATTATCACAGTCCTTCCAAATCCACCTTTGCCTTCAAGTCTTTGTTTCTTTTTAATGGCACCTTGTTTCACAGGTGTGTGACTCTAATGACACCAAGCGTTCTGTCCTTTATAGCTTTTTTGGCTCAGGATTGCCAACCGAGACTAGTATTGCTGCCCGCCCCACCGCAGATGCATGCTGTCAGACATGCACAGATAGAGGACATCTCACAAATGCCCTGCCTGCAAGCACAGCACTCCAAGCACTCTGCCTCTGCTCCCCACTTAAGGTTTCAAATGAAGAAATAACAGGCAGATAGATAGGTAGATATCAGTCTTTCCAGTTTCAGTAGATTATTATTATTACTCTGACTATTGAAGAGAATTCATCTTTGCAACAAAGAACAAGGCATTCCCCATGTCTTTTAGTCCTAAGCCATGCATTACAGTCTTAAACTAGACCAAATCAGAGCCTGTGCCTCATGCTGGTCTAGTGCAGACAGATAATGCTCAGCCTAGAACCCCCAGTGAATCTACAGGACATACTATGCCTCACCCCAGTAATTTAGCAGCCCCTGGGCAAGTACCAGCTCAGCTGCATACTGATGAAAGGACGCAGTTCTATTAATATTCCCATTGGGAATAATTCACAAGAGCTACTCGGAAGCAGAGCCACTGGCCTCTTTCCTGTGTGCACCTGGTTTCCAATACTGGCTCAGGTCACCAAAGAAAGAAAATGAGCTGGCTGAGAAAGATAGCAAGCATTTATTCCTGGGTAGAAGAGGAAACCACTCCTCTGGCCCTGGCAGCTGAGAGGTGCCATCCAGGGAAAGAACCAGGACCAGGAGAGCAGAGAGAGGGGAAAGCCTATAAATACATTCACAGAGAGTGCAACAGGGATGAGGGCAAAGAATCCACTGCAGCATGCACACGTGGCACTGGAAACACCATGCCTGTGAAGAGTGGGAGAGAGGACTGGCCACACCAGCAGCTATCACTGGGAAACAGGCTGGAAGTGATCGTTTCCACAGCGTGAGACAGGGTCAGGCACATGTGTGTGAGCCAAGCTGTGCCACTGAACCCAACGCTTGGCCAATGGTACGACAGAGGGGATACCCACTGTCTCCCCCTGGGTGCCCAGTGAGCACAGGATTCCCCACTCCAGCACTGGTGTGCAGCCTGGGATCGTTCCCCAGGTAGAAAGGGGTGAGCTTGAGTGGGTATGGTGAGCTTAAGAGGGTATGGTGAGCTTGAATGGGTATGGTGAGCATGAGTGGGTATGGTGAGCTTAAGAGGGTATGGTGAGCTTGAGTGGGTATGGTGAGCTTGAGTGGGTATGGTGGCCAAGGAACGAGCAGCCCCAAATCATCAAGGGAAAAAGGAACTCCACACAACTGTGTAGGAGTGAGGATGGGTCTGTACACAGGAGGAAGTAAGTCTGAGAGTGAGACTAGGCGCCAGGATGCTTACACAGGGGGCGAGGGAAAAAGCCTGTACATAAATATGCAACTGGTATTAACACACAGAATTCATCACAAGGAGTTTCTGTGCTCCTGACCATGCCCAGGCACAAAACGGTTGTTGTACGGTGCACAGCTGAGCAGTTACGTCTACACTCCCCCAGGTGCGTTAAGTGACGCACAGAAGGTGGGCTTTCATGTGCGCCTTGGCTTGTCAGAGCAGGGGATGGTTATGGGTACAGACGTTAGCGTGCTGTAGCCATTCATGTATGCCTTTTGCTTGCATAGCTAGCTCTGCGCTGCGTTACTCAGCATCTGGGGTAAGCTTTTCGGCCTGTTTCAGCACAAGGGGATGGAAACGAGTCGGAAGTACCGTGGCACTAGCATGTTCATAGAACGGCTGTGATCTGGCCAGGGAAGTGCACAGCTCTGCAGACTCATCCATCCTGCTCCTTAGGCAAGTTCTACAGCTTGCAGCAAGTCCTGTGTTGCTGTGGCAACATAACTACTAATACCTGGACTAGCTGGTTTAAGGAGAGCTTGAGTATGCCTGCACACACTGTAGCCACAGCAACGTGAAGATAGATGAGGTACTCCTTTATAGCACTGTATAACACTCAGATGCCCTAGCTTTGACTCTCTCCCTAAGGACTGTAGCCAATTTCAAACAGCAGCAGGATTGGGAGACTGGAAAGACAATTTAGACATAACTCCAACACCCTAAAGGTCTAGTCCCATATGCTCGATTCCCGCAAAACCATCAGTGAATGTGACAAAACTGTTAATCCCTGGACAAAGATGAAAACCATTGACCGAAGGGAGATGTCTCTTGGCACTGGTCTTGCTGCTCTCACAGCCCACATACCTCCTGCACCAGCCAGGACAGCTATTAAGCAGTGTGGTCTGCTGCATGCATGCCTCTGGCTCCAGAGGAGTTAGCCTGTTACCTGGGCTGTGCAGCCCTGCGAAGGCTTATCTCCTTCCCACTGCTAGCAGGAGACCAGGGCACAGTGAGCCGCAGGGCTGGCTCTCTGCTATCCTGACAGATGAACTCGTGGAGACCTGTGACTGCCAGCCAGTCCTTTACCTGGCAGGGAATGGGAGAGCACTTCTTCTCTTCAGGGAGGTCAGGCTGAAACTCTCACCCGCACCTACCGCGTTACAGAGCTGAAGGGCTCCATTGCTATTCTGATGACATCACTGTCCTCTTATCCCAGTTGGGATGACGTCAGTTTGAGTCCTTGCCAGACTTCAAGGTTTGCAACTGCAAGATGTATTTCCAACAGGGTGCTTTTAGCATAATTTCAGATATAAAAATAAGAAACATGAGGCAGGGGCAGAGGTTGTGGATGAAACAAATGTACTAATAGTTTGTCTGTGCCAACTGTGGCCCTCAAGAATCCCATTTCTATTCAGTGCTTCCCCACTGAAGCATCCCAGGCATTTGAAATTACTTATTTTCAGGCTACTGGCTACTTCTGGGGTAGGACATGGTATCCATATAGTATGCGTGTCATGTTGCATAACAATGGGTTGGGTGAGAAACAGATTGTTCAGAGGGAAACTTCTGTTCACACACAAAAAAGACAAGGGCTCTTCATCTGTGGATTACACATGCAGCAGATAAACCTTAATTAAGGAAGTTTTTCAAAAATAACCTGTATACAGTGAAGCTCCTGGAAAGCAATTTATCTTCCTTGGAAAGCTAAAAGGGTGAGTCAGCCTTGCCAGGATGTATTCAAAAGTGTCTCCATGGAAAATAAGAAATCTGTCTGTCCTACCTATCTGCCGTGTGTGTATGACATCTTGGTTGTAGTACTGTGGTTTGAATAAAATTACAATTATTACTAGTGTTTGTAGAGAATATAAAGTCCCCATCCAGGAACCCGGCCTGATAAGGATAGGTTTCATGTATTAGTATTCCATCACACACCCACTTCATTTACACACTTATGCGTAAAATGAACCCGTACTGGTACTTAATATTGACATATTCATGATATTCTAAGTGTGCATGCAATGTATTGTCATTTTACACAGAGCAAACATCCTCTGTTTCATTTAGCGTGAAACAAATCATAGATCCTTCAATGGCAGAAGGACTTGAAATCACTGAGGCTAGTGGACACATATCTATATGGATGTAAGAAAGGACACACAGAGTCAAACCTGGCAATTTTTTTTCATTTGGAACATCCCCACATACCCACTGAAGCCAGTGTGCAAAGCTTTGCCTTTATGAAACACACTGTTAAGCTTTTATGTCTCTATCTACATAGCTCACAGCACCTTTCCAGTCCTAGAGGGATGATCCTCTCACCATCTCCATCTGCTTGTCTGCCACACCTCCCAGTTTCTAGGACATCCCTACCCAGGCAGACTGTTCCTGTGAGACTTTCCTTGCTGTCACATAGCTGAGAGAGTAGGAGATAAGAAATTAATGTCTAAGACACAGGTATGGCAGAGGTTAGTTCTTAGGTACCAGGAATGTGGAATTTGCATGGACCCATGACCCTAAGATTTCTAATCTCTGAATTTCCAAACCCACATCTTAAAGAAGGGTCAAAATATGGCAAAGAATGAAAAAAGTGTCACCATAATCCCCAGGCCCTTCTACATGTCCCAAATGCTGGCACATGAGGAAAGGAGAAATGGAGAAACTAGATGTTTTCCAAATGTTCCAAGTGTTTGCAGCCACACACAGGCAAAGAGCAAAAGAGGGGACCAAGTGTGTTGGTTCTTGCTTGCTGTTTGTCCGCTTGCCTCTCATGGTGTACTTCATTGACTGGCCTTGGAAGAATAATCACATAGATTTGTATTTTGCATGCTGGAATGGAGACATCAAGAAGGTACTTATTGTTCCATTAAAAGGTCTTTCAGTATTATATGGTAGTCTTTACCCCTCTCTGTAGCTCTCCCTTTCCTGGTGTTTCTCAGCCCACTAATTTATAGCATGTGTCAGCCTCCTTAATGTTCATCCTAGGAGCAGGCTGCTATACACTGGCTCATCACCCCGGTATCCCCTTTCTGTCCTCTTTAACGTGACAGCAAATCCCAGAGCCCTTTGATTCAGGTTGTCATCTCCTGGTATTCAGAAACCCATCTGCCAGGAGTCCAGATTCAGGATTTTCCAGTTTTTTCACCAGAGAAGGCATCAATACCTGCCAGAGCCTGGACATCCATAGGACCAGCGACAGTTATCAGTAACCCACTTCACAACCCAAGGGAAATATGATACCTGATTAGTAAGAAAAAATACTCAGACCGTGTTCTCCATGCAAAGATACAGAGAGCCCAAGTCATTCCTTTCTCATGACACCCATGCTGAAGTATGTGAGGAAATCTTTCCTTCAGCTAGCAAGATGAAGTGCTACTGAATCAACTCATCGCCTGCGGCATTTGTGGGGTTAAGGTGTACCTCAGTCCACGCTCTAATCTTGA
>NW_010257040.1:24574-25299 GCF_000690775.1 Eurypyga helias | reverse complement strand
CTGCTGATGTTACATGACCTGATTTGTCTCAGAGAGCATTTAAGGAGCAGCATGCATTTGAAAAAAAAGACCAGCTGTCTCCCCAGAAGGAGAGAAGCATGGACACACGAGAGAGAGAAAAGGCTTTCACGCCTTGTGAAGTGAGGAAGCAATTTAGCACAGAGAACAGCTTTTTTTAACCCAGTTAAATGGTGTGAAGACACCTGGCTAGAGGATGGCACCTCTCAGCACAACCTGTCTGCAAGGTGAGGAAACAAACAGAGTTCCTTTTTTTCCCAGGATGACTATGGTGGCGGTGGGTAAAACACCCTTGAGAGAGAAAAGGTTAATTCATCTCTCTGAAGGCTTACGCCGATGGTTCCCCAGGGTATAACTTGCGGGGTTTCAGCTCTCGAGTTTCAAATCCTCTAACAACGGAGTTTCCATCCTTTCCTCTGCAAGATCCATTCACGTGTAGGAAATTTCCCCTCTATGTTACGGTGCCTGGCATGGAATAAGCTAATGTGGGCAGGCAGATGGATGGATGTTACTCACTTGTGTATGGTGACTGAGAAGTAGAAAACAACCTAAGCTAGACCTATCTAGATATTTTCAGTGTGCCTTCTCAATATATCCATTATATTCTCCTCACTTGTTTTGTGACTCTTCCCTCTGTCACCCTGTTTCTGTTAAGTTGGTGGTCAGCCGTGGTGTCATCTACCACCTTGAGGTTCCTATAGCATTCA
>NW_010257040.1:22156-24560 GCF_000690775.1 Eurypyga helias | reverse complement strand
CAGGAATGTTTCCAAGCTGACAGTGTAAATCCACTCCCAAAATAGACCATGTTAAAGAAATTCAGAAAAAGGACCAGGCGAAAAATTTCCCTTGAACTACGCTTTCATTAGAAAAGTCCATTCAAAGAATATGTGGTTTCTGTTGCAGAAGGGCTTAGACAGAGACACAAGCTTGGATGTTACTAGACTGAAGAGAAAATTTATCCAGGCTCAAACTATGTGGTCTGTGTGGTCCTGTTTGGGGCAGATCGGGCAAGAATGGTTGTTGTTACATGATTTATTTTAAAGTAACACCTTCAAACTCTGAATCCCATGGTTTGTTGACTATGGGCAGGTAATGAAACCCTGAATTATCGATCTCTCTCCCTCCCCACCTTTACCCTCTTACACTCTTCTTTTCCTTCGCTTGCTTAGCTTTGGACTCTGCAAACTCCGCAAACAGCAATTCAGAGAATTGCTGTTAATGTCTGGTGGCTCAGAGTCCGTGCCCCCATGAGGGCTGGACACATTTGCTCCTGATCTAGCTGCAGGCAAGGGCCAGTGCTAATTTACAGCTCAGACTTGCTTCCCTGAGATCTGGTGCAGGCTGCTGCTCAGCCTCCCCAGAGCCCAGGATTATGCAAGGTCCCTAGAGCCATTTCCACAAGAAGCAGCAGCTTGTGTCCTGCAGCTCCTAGCCCATCCCCTTCATGGGAACACAGGGCTGCACCCAGCTCTGGTGATCCCCAATCCGAGTAAACTGCAAGCAGGGATACTAAAAACCCTTCCACTGCTGGTAGCTGAGGTTAGCTTGACCTTTCCCGGTTGCACCTAGAAATTGTGAGAAATTTTGTGCTGGGACCATCAGTCCATGGGCAACTAGACTGAGTCCCTGTCACTAGCTCAGCACCTGCTTGTGCTCCTTGCTGGTTTGCCCAGGGCTTTTGCAGCCAGCAGAATAACAATGAAAGGCTCAAGCCCCAAGCCCATCCAGTCTCTGAACTTCCTTTCTAACTTAACTGTTAACCTTGAATCTCCTTTGGTACTTCCTTCTGGCAGTGACTGCCACCACCATGAAATCTCTCTACTCAGCGATGAGTAACTCCCTCCCTGCTCGGTAGTAAGATCAGGGCTGTATTTGTTCTATTACTATTACTATTATTTTCATTTATGTCACTGGAAACGGGGCAATTATCTTCTGAGAAAGCATTTGCAAGTTCATTAAAGTCAAACAAACATCCCCAGCAATTAGGGAAAGCAAGGAACAGACAAATTCCCAGTGGCTTGGGAAGCTGCTTAGAGGGTGGGCTCTGATACTGCAGCAGCAACCTTCCCCCCCCATCACAGCCCCAGGATTTGCCGCTGCAGGGGTGCGCACCAAAGGGGAAGCATGGGGCTGAAGCCCAGGGTGGGTCGAAGGGACACGGGCTTGGCGACGCAGGAGTTTAGGGGAGGGAGAAGACAGAGCTCAAGGGAGAGGAGAGGGCAAAGGAACCAAATGGAGAGAAGGAAAGGCATGGAGGGAAGTAAAACCTGTCTAGAGCCAATGCACTGAATGGAAGAGAGGCAAATAAATAAGAGGCACAATGACAGGTTGGATGGGATACAGAGGAAGGGAGAGTGCAAGGGAGAGAGAGAGAGAAAATCACTGATCCACATCTGAAGGGCGTGACAGCAGGAAACACCAGGAAAAAACAGGCAGCTAAATAGCCAAGCAGGGTCTCCTGGAACAGATCTGCATGACTGACTATGCCACAGCTGAAAGAGGTGCTGGCAGTTCCCTCTCTGGCCGATGCCACCTTGCTGCACAACCCTGGGTGTCATTTCCATGAGCACTGGGCTGGTAGTGGTCCTGGGGACATTGCACCAGCCTCTCCACAGTGCTCTGCTGGGGAGCTGGCCCTGTTAGTAAGCAGGCTGATCTGGTTGTGGGTGAATTAATGAGTGACAGCTCTAGGCTCAGCCTTTCCTGGTCCTTCCCTATCCTGGACAGCGGAAAGGGGAAGCGAGATGGAGCAGCCACTCCAAGGCAGCTTGTAGTTCTGTGTCACCCTAGTTGTAAAATGCTTACTCTGACCTTGAAACCTGAAGTTTTGCTGTGATGCTACTTAAGGCTGTTTCCTCTTGTCCTATCACTTGTCACTTGGGAGAAGAGACCATTCCTCACCTCTCTGCACCCTCCTTTCAGGGAGCTGCAGAGAGCAGTATGGGCTGCCCTGAGCCTCCTCTTCTCCAGACTGAACACTCCCAGCTCCCTCAGCCGCTCCTCACAGGACTTGTGCTCCAGACCCTTCCCCAGCTCCGTTCCCTTCTCTGGACATGCTCCAGCCCCTCAGTGTCCTTCTTGTAGGGAGGAGCCCAAAACTGAACCCAGGATTTGAGATGTGCAGCCTCACCAGTGCCCAGTACAGGGGGATGCTCCCTG
>NW_010257040.1:17986-21952 GCF_000690775.1 Eurypyga helias | reverse complement strand
TTTTTGACCCTCCCACGGTGGCCTCAGCCCACCGACCCAGCCTGTCCAGATCCCTCTGCAGACCCTTCCTACCCTCAGGCAGATCAACACTCCTGCCCCGCTCAGTGTCACCTGCAAATTTACACAGGGTGCACTCGATCCCCTTGTCCAGGTCATTGATAAAGATATTAAACAGAATGGGACCCAGTACTGAGCCCTGGGGTACACTACTTGCAACCACCTTCCAACTGGATTTAACTCCAGTTGGAGTTAACTGGATCCAGTTAACTGGATTTAACTCTCTATTCCTTCTATCCCAAAGTTTGTACAGCTTATTAACAAACAGTTGTACTGAGATCTTACCGTAAGTTGATGCCAAATGCAGTGTCAGATGGTAGTGTTGGGTTGATGGTTGGATTAGATGATCTAATAGGTCTTTTCCAATCTTAGTGACTCTGTGATTCTGTGATGGTGAAGGGGAGTGTAATTTCACTGATTTCAATGTCATTTTCACGAGGGATAGTTTCTGTAAGACCTCTGTGGTCTGCTGCTCCAAACAACTTAGGAGAGGAGACATTGTTACGTTCCAGGACTCTGAACCTGAATTAGTAGTGTGGCAAGAGCCTCAAATGCATGGTATTATAGCAAGGTAAAGCATTGTGCAATACTTAAGCTGTGCTCTTATCTATTCCCCACTGTCAGTGCAGGATGAGAACATCCTGAAAGGAGGCGTAAGTATCTGTCAGAACCTGAAAAGGTTTCCAGAGGGGACCTGTATGACACAGCTTCTTTCACCCAAGAACCTGGGCTTGACATCCTGAGACCATGCTCAGTTTCTGTAACTAACTTCAGTGTTTTCCAAGGCCCATAAAACTGATTAATTGGGTCTGTGATTGCAGCTGTCACTCCTCAGTGACACAGCACCAAAGGCATAATCTTGTGCCATACCTCTCTCCGATCCTTCAGGTAGGGTTGTCACCAAAGCACAGACATGGCTTTGATTGGAAAGATCCTTTGGGGCCACAGGCAGCTGAACACGAGACCCAGTAGCCTCAGGGCTTAATCACTTATTCTAGAGACTGGCACTGAGCTATGGGAAATGCACATGTGGCTTCGAGCCATTTTGTTTCCTAGTCTTGCTCCTCTACTGTGTACAGCCCTATTGAAAAAGGGGGAGGGAGGAGCAAGCCTGCAGCTCACACTGCGATAGACCCTTTGTGGACACTTAAGTTAGTGCTATAAAGACCTCCAGGCCAAAGGAACATGTTGAAAAGATGTGCTAGGGGGAAAAAAGCCACAAGTGTTTGGATTCACCACTTACAAGGGCTAGTGTATCACAGCCACATTTAAGTAACCACCCAGAGCTTCTCCTAAGCTTCCTGCTTTAGAAGAGTTGTTCTTTCCATTTTTTCACTCCCCGGGCTTCCCATCTTTAAGTTGCTATTAAAATAGGGCTTTAATAAGCTTTAAACATCTTGGTCCTAAAGTCTTCTGGCTTTTTTCTATTCTTCAGCCAGGAAGCATGGCAGTAGCCTCAACGCACTGCGCATTGTAATGCGTTTTCCCCAGACACACAGTTTAGATCACTCTCTATCTGGGGCATCCGTAGCACAACCGTACATCCAGGCAGCTCTGGAGCTCTCCCTGTGGAGGCCCCCCCTGGCACAGAATTTGAGAGAAAAGGGACCCCTAGCAAGGATGAGGGAATGGCTGGTCAGGCAGGATGCACAATCATCCTGAGAAGGACCCTATTCCAGAATAGCAGCATTCTTCCCTCAGAAGCCCATGCAAAGGCACACAGAAAGCACTGGGAAGTATACACAGATGATCTAACACCAGAAAATGTGCAGCGTTTCCCTTTCTGTTAGTAAGGGCCAGATCACACTGCACAGCTTTGTCACACCCTGAGAACCAAACAGAAGTCTCCAGGGTCCTCTAGACCCTCCCTGTGCACCGCAGCAGGGCTGATTTTCTTCATCTTTAACCCACCCTGCAAGAGCAGTGTTTTTTACCAGTCTTTGGACATTTCCCCCGAAGATGACTGGGTTTCTTGGTCAGTTTATTCCTTTGGTGAACTAAAAGGTTCCTCACAGAGTTTCGTCGAGCCCCCTTCATCTTGCCCATGTTAAGAATAGCTTCTTTTGCTTTCTTCCTAACACTCCTTCATATATCAATAGCTCTGACACATCATACCATCCTTCTTTGCCAGATCAGTCTTCCTAGACCTCTGAAGCCCTTCTCAGAGATCTTACTTTGGTGAATGAATTCACATTTGTTTTACTGAGAAATGACTAAAATGTCTCCCCAGCTTTAATGAATAATGAAACACTATCCTCACAAAAATAATAATTAGCAATGTAGCTAAAAATAAATCAGTGTGTGGATCAGACTCCCAAAGGCAGCAGGAAAAGCTGCAGCCATTAACATAGATGCTGCTGAAAATAGTTAAGCACTTAGGGGAAAAAAAAAAGAAAAAAGGCTTAGGGGGACTTATGAATGGCAAAGTGTTGTACAGACAGATAGCAATCCACACGGGTTGTTAAACACAGTCCTGAGCCTGACTGCTCCATTCCGTCAGCCTCCCCCAAACACTATTCAGCACATCTGGGAGTTTTCTGAGGATGTCAAGAAGTTGGGTAGCTGGAGCAGGATAGGACAAGATGGAGGAGAAGGATGTGGAAGTGGAAGGAGCCCTCAACATCAGAAGGATATCGACTGCTTGGAGCGAGTCCAGAAGAGGCCACCAAGATGCGCCGAGGGCTGGAGCCCCTCTGCTATGGGGACAGGCTGAGAGAGTTGGGCTTGTTCAGCCTGGAGAAGAGAAGGCTCCGGGGAGACCTTATAGCCCCTTCCAGTGCCTGAAGGGGCTACAAGGAAGCTGGGGGGGACTTTTTACAAGGGCCTGTAGTGACAGGACAAGGGGTAACGGGTTTAAAAGGAAAGGGGGGAGGTTTAGATTAGATATTAGGAAGCAATTCTTCCCGGAGAGGGTGGTGAGGCACTGGCACAGGTTGCCCAGAGAAGCTGTGGATGCCCCATCCCCGGAAGTGTTCAAGGCCAGGCTGGACGAGGCTTTGAGCAACCTGGTCTAGTGGAAGGCGTCCCTGCCCATGGCACGGGGGGTGGAATCCAAACCATTCTATGATTGTACAATGTCAAACACTTTACAGACGTTCTCCAAGAGTTTCCATGCAGAAACTGTCCTAATGGTGAGCTTCTAGATGGAGGAGGAGGTGCCCACAAGAGTCAGTGCATGAGGATTTATGACAATGACGACCATTATTATTTCTACATCCTTGGGATATATCTCCCTTGTGCTGCCAGGAAAGGAAGCAATGAAACAAGCAACAGGAGCCAAGACAATGGGAGTGTACTGAACATCAGAAAGGGGACAGGCAGCACACTGGTTTACAGAGGAAAACCAATTCAGATACTACAGGAACCAGCTTGCTTTCTCCTAGCACCATCTAAAACATAAACCAATTTCTTGGTAGAAAGACATAATTCCTGCTTCCTCTGGAAGTCACAGGACAAGGCTGGTTCTTGCCATGCAATTTATTTACCTATTAACAATACTAAGTCCTTCGTGAGATACATCATTGGAGTTAAGCAAATTGTAGGTCTGCTCAAATGAAGCAAAGATACAGTATGCAAATGTCTATGTTATGCAGCCAGGCTATGTCATTAGCTGAACTCTACTTTTCAGACAAACTGGTCCCTCAGACATGAAAATAGATACAAGTCATGCAAATTCCATTACACTGAATGATTACAGATCTAAAATTATAGCACAGAGTGTGTTTGGTTTTTTTTTTTAATAACTTTCTTTTTCCTCCCAGTCAGAGAGAAGAAATCATGCTGTATAACTAGCACAAACTGCTTGTCACAAACACACACACACACACATATAAACATAGTGGAGTGAGTAATTTACAAGAAATCCACTGCCTGAAGTCAGTTAGCATAATCAGTTCACTCAATCCTGCT
>NW_010257040.1:0-17935 GCF_000690775.1 Eurypyga helias | reverse complement strand
AATTCAGCAGGAGTCATTCAATCCCTTCCAGAAAGAATGAGTTATGAATGCACAACCATTTTCTTTCAAACCACATCACTAACTCAAGCTTCTAGGATCTGCCTAATCTCAGGTATTAACCTGAGAGGACTCAGTGTAGAACTGGTGCACCCACCGGGGCTCCCAGGTAACTGGGAGCATTTGGATCTCAGTGCAAAGCAGAAGAAAAAAATTTCTACCTGTATTTTGCTTTGGTTGCAGAAGCAATTATTTTGAAGCCTAAAGAAAATATAATGCATCCCCCCAAGATGACTGCTCTCCAGATTGTACTCTCACAGCACTTTACAAACATGCATGAATTATTAACATTTTAGTATGCATTCCTATGCTTTAGCTCTAGTGGGTCAACATAAACATGATTGAAGGAAGAATTAAAGGGCCAGGTCTTAAGGAAGGAATGGGGGGACCTTGACAAATGTCTACTTGTCTTAATCCTGTTGAAACCAGAGCGAATTAAGCACCGAGGCTCTTTGAAAAATCCTGGTAGGCTCCTGTCCATATAAATCTTATTTGTTAGGACAGTTCTGCAAATTACCAGATACCACCCTGCCACTGTTTGGAACTAGGATTGTAAATATCTGCAGAAAGATTGTGAAGTAAAACAAAAGAGCTTAAAGAAGACTTACAGTGTAAGTAGGAAATCTGGATATTTGAAGCTTAGGAAACTCAGGGGTATAAAGGGATTACACTAAAATCTTGGTCCTATTTTTTGCAGCTGGAAGTTAGAAAGTTAAAATGCAGGAGGCAGAGGCTTGGCAAAGGAGAACAGAGGATCTTAGCGTTAGGGCAGCCTACAGACAGCTGTCCTACGGGACTGCCCTACCTTTGCTGCTGAATTCCTCTGTTACCTGGCCAATACTTTTCCCGGGGTGATTCCTAGTGGCATGTTCTGCATCTCTGAGAAGCAGGCTTGAGACACCTTGAGTTATATCTGGAGCAGTGCTGAGCACGCAGAGCTGCAGCTGACCATAACGGGAGATGTTTTCAGAGAGGTGCAATTGAAAATAAAAACTACTAATAAAAATCAGGTCCTCTGTTTCTTGAATTCAGCACATAAAATCAGGGAGTCCTTGCTGACCAAACTCTCTCTTTGCACCTCAGTTGTCCATCTGCAGAAATGGAGTAAAAATACTCAGTTATCTCACACGGGTGTTGCAAAGATTTGCTAAGTAATGTTAGGGATGTGCTGAGAATCACAAGACAGCCCAGGAGAAAATTAGTATTTCTGATTTCAGAGCAGAGTTTGAATAGTATTTATTGAGCAAAGCTGTGGGGTCACACGCTGACTTATTATGAGAGAACAAAATATTGAATAACTGCTCATTAAGTGAGCACTGTCCATTCTGTGACCTGAATGTGGTAGGAATCCCTGGAAAGAAAAAGAAGATGTGTTCCTGTTATTAGAAGTGTACTGAAGTACATTCACAAAAGGAGACCATACTGAGGTTGCACAGGCAACTGCACTTCCAGTACTGGCTAATTTTTTAATACTTAACTTATCAGCCTTAATAATTTTCTTCTAACAGGGTTTCTCTGTGGTCTTTTCCATACATATACTAGGTCATGTTGCAGCTGAAGCCTAAATCTATTTTAACTATGCGGGATAATTCAACTTTTACCCAGATTTCACTTTCTAAAATACAATTAACTAAATCATGGGAGCTGAAACCTCTTGACCTCATGAGAATCTTATAAAAAACCCAACCTTCCAATGTCCAAGAGATGTCAAATCCCTATCCAGTACCTTAGGTGAGGTGAGGGATTTTTCAACAAGAAGTTCCCAGACAGACAACAGCCAGGGTTCCCCATGGTCCCAGCACCCAGTGTGGGGTGGGGCTGGGTGTCCAGCTGAGTCCCAGAGATGATAAAAAAGCAGTGCTAACATCAGTAGTGTGCTGTCAGTAACATGATGTATGCCCATTGTGGGAGTCATACTTCAGTCGCTTGGTATCTGTCTGTGGCTTAAAAGCCACAAGTTGGCCATCCTTGAATTAGGTGGATTATCAGTGGAAATGGATTATCGGTAGAAAACGAAATGTTTTTCTTAGCAAAAGTAAATTAATAGAAAGTCAGTCTTATCTGACAGTTTAATGAGCGCGCAATAACTGCATCAGGGAAAAGCCCCCTAAAGATTTCATCATTTAATATGTACAAAAAGCTACTGAAGAGAGAATTACTTTGTTCAAAGGATCAGTTATATCCTTGCCTAGTTTTCAGCAAGTCAACGGCTGCCCTGCAACATCAGAGCTGGAATAGCAGGGGTGCTGTAGGGCAGAAGCGCAGGGCGTGGATAAAAGTGGAGCGAAGGAAAGACAGAAATCCTGTTCAGCATTTTCCTGTGCTCTGTATAACTGAGCGCTACTTCACTGCCACTGGCAGTAAACTGACCCCCTGTTTACACCACAGTACTTGAAACTTGTGGTTTTTATAAACTGTGCCCATCTCCAATTCCAATTAGCTTCTCCAAGGCACTGCTGCTCAGAGTTTTCACAAACAAATTTTCAAACAGCACGATTGCTCTGTATGGTACCCCTCAGAGGTACTCAGCATACCCTGTCGTCTGCTGAGCCTGACAGCAGGAAAAGCTTAGAGGCAAGTGCCCAAGAGAGAAGCTGAAAAATCACAGGCTGGGGCTATCAGCATCGATGACAGCCTACCGCGTGAGGCTGAGGTGCAGTGAATCCTGTGTGAAAGATGGAACTGAATGGGGCTGGATGTAAGGAGGCAGAGCAACGAGGAGCACGTTTTGCTCTCTGCAGGGACGGGTCAGAGCCACAGACGGGAAAGAGAAGAAAGCAAGCCCTGCCAGCAGGGCCGCTTACTGCCCTTTGCGAGATGGGAAGGCTGACCTTAGCTTAGTAAGGTCCCTTCAGTCCTGCAGTGGGTGCTTACACGTTGCAGTATTATCTGCTGTGTTCAGTGCTTCTCCTTCTGTGGGGAGAAGAAGCCACTGAAGCCACATGATTGTAGATGATTCCAACAAAACTATCTCCTGATCTAGTCCAGAGCCTTTTCTGCCTCCCTCTTAATTTCTGTGCTATGGCAGTGTACACTACTTCTGTGACACAGCCAGAAGCAGGGGTTGCCCCAGGGGTAGGCTGAAACCCCATCTGATTTGGGAGCAGTAGGGACTACAAAATCCCCACCACCTCCCCAGTGCTAACACAAGACCTGCATTTCCACTACCTCCTTGACAAGCATCCATCAGGCTGGGCCCAGAGAGACAACACTTAGCAACATGGTCTCTTTCTTCTCTACACTGACAGCCTCTCCACTTCCAAACTGACAGAGGCACAGTCTCCTTCCTCGAGACCTGCCACCAGGACCTTCTCTTTTGGCCACCTACACTGCCTCCATGAAGTGTCTCTCTGCATCACTCTGCCTTGACCATCAACTCTGCATCGGTCCTGACTGTCAGAGGTTTAACTTCAGAGAGGAGGAAGAGGGTCTCTTGAGCTGCCGAGGAGGGCAATCTCAGCAGAAGGTCCTCAAAATGGGAGACGGTATCCTCATAAACTATAGGCTTCAAGCCATAACCAGTGATTTCTGTGCTGGGATTTCTGTATTTCCATTTCAGTCTCTCCTAAGAAGAACTCTCCCTTGAGCGTGCTAGTCTGCTTTGTGCACCCCTGGGAGAACTAAACTTTCTTCTGGAGATAATTCATGGACAGAGAGGTCTGGGAGGCAAAGACAAGAAGTAATGGGTACACGTTACTCCTGGGGAGATTCCAGCTGGACACAAGATGAAAATATTTCGCAATTAGAATAAGCCGCCATTGCAATAGTCTCCTCAGGGAAGTGGTGGAATCCCCAGCCTTGGACACTTTTAAAACTCAGCTGGACAGGGCGCTGGGGCATCTTGTCTAGACTGTGCTTTTGTCAAAAAAGGTTGGACCAGATGATCCTTGGGGTCCCTTCCAAACTGGTATTCTTTGATTCTATGATACCATGATATCAGTTCATCAGCAGCCAGCATATGTAGCAATGGAGGGAAAAATTCCTACCTGTGGCTGTCCAGAAAATTGTGTCCCATCTTATGTACCAGAGATTTGAGGAAGGCGATACGGATATTCATAGTCTCTACAATAACAGCACTGTATTCAGACTAGTGGGCCAGGAAGACTCTCATTAATAAAAGTGTATGACCGTGTATCACCAAGGATCTTGCCTCCTCTCGGGCTCCCTGTTAAACCCAGTTTGAAGGCTCTTCGTCTTTCTTAAGCCCATCCTGGCGTGGAGCTTACATTCCAGACTGACTGCCCCTCCTGGTGTGAGCACAACCTCCCCACCTGGAGATCCTCCAAGGCAGTAACTGAGAGCCTGAACTTCACGAGCACAGCACCAAGGTCAGGACATATGACCTGTGATACCATAACCAGCTTGGTTCCTCAACTCTCCAGCCCAGCCCTTCCTCAGGAGATCCTCCCATGGAGTCCCGTAGGCAGAGACATTTCCCATTCCCACAGACGCGCATATAAAGTGACTGGCAAATAAAGCAAATAACCGATTTGCATGACTCAAACTGTTTGTCCCAGGTGAGGAGAAGGGAGGGCAAAGAAAAAGGAACAAGCCCACACTTTTTCTGTTATTTCTAGATTAAGGCATATGAATACTGGTTTAAAAGCTATTGCTTGTATATAAAGAAAACAGGCAGAATGACTTCAGCAGATAATCCCACTTTCTTCCATGGCTCAGTTTCCTCACATACAAAGGGAATAATAACAAGAGTTTTCCAGGCTTGATTTGTTAAGGATCTAAGCTGATGTCTTCTGACACCAGTGGAAGGTGTAGTACTATTTTCAGTGGTAACAGATTTGGCCCATTTTTGCACTCTTATTTTGCAACCCATCGTTCACAGGCACAAGAACAACGTAGTGTGATTCATGTATTTCAAGCATCTTTCTGGGCACATGTTAAAGGCTGAAGCCTTTAAAAAATGGAGACTACTCCTGAAATATTTTTTTTTCTTGCAAGTCCCTCCCACCCCAGCTACTACAAAGAATAGACAAGAGCACACTGTGTGGGTAGTGATTCAGAATTTTCCCGTTTTCCTAATTTCAGGCATGGCAAAGTGCCTTATTTGCCACACATCATTCAAACCCATCACTAACTGCTGAATACTAATTTCCTCATGGTCTTTTTCTGTGGTGCTATTTTGCCATATCATCTCAGTGCTTCATGAGCCTTAATGGATGTTCTCCCAGGGAGGTAGGTGGGGTTGTTATGTCTATTTTTCAGACAGTGAAATCAGACACAAAGAGGCTAAGGTCAAAATGGCCAGAGCACCCACTAGTTTTGTATCCCTAATTTGTGATGCCTCAGATTAGCATTTCCCCAGCTCTGTGTATTTTGAGAGCAGAACTCCATACAATATCAGCTCTGCACTTCTGCAAGTCAGACCCCAGGTGTCTCAGGCTGAGAACCCAGAAAATAAGAACACACCAATTAGTGGCCACCCATGGAAAACCTCATTTATATGGTTTTTTTCTTATCATTTAGGAACTCATAGCAAAAGGCAAGAAAAAGCCTAATTCTCCAGCGTGGTATTCAATTGCCAAAACATGAGACCATTCTTCTTTTTTCTGAACAGCACCCTGCCCAATTCAATACATAACCTTCATCACTGGCAGTAAATGAAACAGATCTATAGAAAACACCTTCGTTTATGGCAAAACTCATTCAGTCCTTTAGTATATTCCATTCCGTGCAATGAATGAGACAGAGATCCTATTGAAAAAAAAATATACCAGTATTTGATCTTATAATTAAGGACCACATCATTATGCCTACACATGAAAGAAGGCAAATAAAAGATGGATAGGCAATCCTTGTAATTAATTCTCTATATTCTAAGAGTTTGACTTTGAAAACTCAATATATATTTAACAAATGTTTAACCTCTTATTTTAAAAATGTAAACTAAAAAGGAAGAAAGTGGTAAATTTCATCATTTGGAATCATAATGGCATTCTCAAGGCACAACTGTTACTTAGTAAATGGTTGCAAAACTCTACACTTTCAAAGCATTATTTCTCCAATCTCAACAGATACAGCCAAACAACAAATTAAAAAAACCTACAGTGTCTATTTGAAGAAGACCCCTACCAAGAAAATTCTTATCCAAATAGGGAAAGCTCAGCAAAATTTGATGTAGTTGAAAAGATTGCCTTTGACTATTACAATTTATCTCATTCCCCCAAAAGTTTGATAATCCTGACTATAGGCAAGGTGTCTTGTTCCCCCTCTTGCGTTGTGTAAAGGCTTTGGGATAACCAAAGAAAGGATATTTTCCTGAGGGTTGTATGGACTCAGCACGTGATAATGGAAGATACCACAGGTCAGCTTCAGTTCTTCTATATGCTCATGCAGCAGTAGCTTTTCTGGTGCATGAGAATATACCCAGTGAAGGTGAATATTGTATCTCAGCATGTTTTATTCAGTACTCCCAGCAACTGCTGGGACACATCATAATGGAGGCAGAGGGGATTAAGCACTGAAGGTGAGTGCTAGTAGGGGTACAGCACTCCAGTTGGGATTTTCTGAGTGACTGCCATATAAATGCTTTGAGACAATTCATGTCAGGAAGGTAGAAGAAGCCACCAACTGATAAATCCCTTGTAATAATTCTCTCCTGAGGATGATGAAAAGGGAACCTCAGTGTGGAGTTCCAGCACATGTCTGTGTTCAGAAGACAGACGTTGGAGCTAAGTCTAGGAAGAAGGTAGATGCCTTGCAGAAAGCATACTCTTAAGTCCACTACAAAACATGGGGAGAACTAGGCATCTCAGTATCACAATACACCAAATAAATGCCTTTTGGACCTGCCTGTAGCCATGCTGAAGACAGAGTGACATCTAAACTGTCTGTGTTTAGGAATCTTGCTCTGGTTACCAGGGAGGCATCTTCAGTTTTGAATTCCAAGACCTGAGCCCCTGCTCAGAAAGAGACAACAATTATAGTTGCTCTCTGACAGCATGCAGCAGATAGGTATTTATCTAGTATCTCAGTGAAGAGACTAACTTCCCTAAATTATGGGAGATGTTGATTCAACTCTCTACTGCATCTGAAAAGATCTCAAGTCTAACCTTCCTCCTAAAGAGGCTGTTTAGAGTAGGGTGCTGCTAGCTCTCCCTGTTTGAGCTCTTTGGCTTTTTTCATCAAGAATTAAATAATCATGAGGCCAGAGACAGAGAGAGCACAGAAGTAAATACAGCTTTATAGCCTACTGGTTAAACACTCTTCTGCAAGAGGACAGATTGGGTCCAGTTCCTGCTTCAGTGAATATTTGACACTAATCATACAAAATAGTGTTGAGAGAGCACAAGAGACCATTTAGTCCATCCTCTGGTCCAGAAGTACCTCCTATAGCCCTTCAGTGATTGGAGCTGCTATAGTTTTCTCAGCCAATCTATTCCAGTGCATTACAATCCTTTTGGACTCTTCGTAAAGTCTAGTCTGAATCACTCTGACGGCCCATTAAAGACCATTACTCCTTGTTTTATCCACCCTGGACAGGGAGAACACATTATTCCCATTTTATTGCACTCACCAGGCTAGCATCCTGACCCCTCTCAGCCTAATTCCTTTTAGGTTAAACAACCCTAATTATTCCAGTCTTTCCTCATGAACTATATTTCCCTTTACCTCCAGCAATTCTCACTATCCCAGTCTGCACCCTCTCCCACTGGACCACACTTTCTTAGAGTGCAGTACAAGACTAAGGCATGACATTTCAGCTGAGACTTACATGTGGTCATCAGAGCTGAAGGCTTATTAGATGTGTTACAGTCTATACTCCCATTTGCACAACCTGGTAAGAAAATGTTATCCTTTTTGACAATAGAATGACATTCAAGCAAATATACATTGCCGTTCTAGACTAACACTGAACTTGTGGTCCTTTAAAGACCCTGTGTCCCCTCCTGAAGGACAGCTGACTGGCCTGCTGGCTTCCATGGACAGCTGGCTGCAATTTATTAATCATTCTCATGAAGAGCACTCTACATTCGCTCTGAGGCTGTTCATTCAGGTCCTTGATTTGACAAGCTTGTCTTGAATTCTAGTAATTTCCACCAGCCTCTACCTGGTTCCTACCATCTGCAGATTAAAAAAAAAAACAAACCACCAAACACTTCCTCTAGACAGTCATCCATGTTGAAATAAAAATATGAAGTACAATGTATTTAATGAAAACATGAAGCACTAACAGGCCACAGCTCAAGCTTCTGGGAACCTGCTCGATGAAGTCTTCTTTTTCAACAAGAAATCAGTCAGAATTGCTCATTGAGTAGGATTATCTACACCAGTTCTGCATCCCTGCTGTAGTGTTTTCCTTTGGACTATGTTTCTTTGCTTCACTTATGATAAAAGCCTATGAGATAATGTCAAAATCCTTACAAATGACAAGGTATGACAACTACTTCCCCTGAATCCACAAGGGTTGTTATAGAAGAAAGCTAAATTAGTGTGACATGATCTGTACTTGACAGATCTGCTGGCTTCTAATAATCTCCTTTATTTGATTATTTCCACCATTTTCTTTTTCCAGGAGTGAAGTTAAACTGAGTAGTCTGTAATTTCTTATCTTCTCGTTCTTTTTCAGCCTTCTGACACCTCATTCAACCCTCATGAGTCTTCAAAGCATTCAAAGCTCATGGTTCAGAGATTGCTTCCACCAGCTTTGTAAATAGCTAGGATAATTTGAAACAGCCATCTTATATCAGTACATCCAGACTTGTTCTGCCCTCTTCCTAGATCCTGATCTTCCTCCTTTGTGGTTCCTATTAATTGTTTTAACCATCATGACCACGCTACTAGTGACAGGCAAAATAGGCATAAGTTGCTTTGGCCTTATTGACAATGTATGATGTAAAGATTTAACCAAAGCTCCTCCCTCTCCTTCATGAGTATCATAAACAATAAGGTAGAGAGTCAGGATGATATTCTTTCACTCTTTTGCTCTGGCCCAATTAATATTTTATTTGTCTGTGCAAAATAGATCAGCTTCTCTAGGAAACACTGGTCCCAGTATATTCCATAGCCTAATAGCACATTTTCCTGGGAGGTGGGGGTACAGATTTACTCAGGCAGAGATGGTGCATTCATCACATCCCTGAGTAAATACTTCAATCAAACTGTTTCTGGATTAAAGCTAGGTAGTACATTCCCTTCCTCTTGGATGCATCCTGGGCGGACACTTGACCTACGTGCTCTGACAAATTTACCCATTTTAGCGGTGCAGGGAAAGCAACTGGAAGAACACTTGGTTTGTAGATCTTGCAGTAGCTTAGCTGTTAAGCAGGTACTGAGCTGATTACTGCTTATAAAATGAAGGATCACCTAGGCATGCCAGTAAGCAGCCTTTATATGCTTACAGGACTTTACCGTTGTAAGTGTAGTTATCTTAGGACTTTGGGCGCCTGCACAGTTAGAAAAGAAGGAAGCTCTGACATTCTACCCCCTGTGACAGACACCTCTAAGAAGGTAGTTCAGTTTACAACAGTCCCTTACTTCTCAGTTCAGAACAATGGTAAAATACTGTGACACATTTCAGACTCCTCATCGTCCACACCCTAATTAAAAAGTAACTACATTCAACTAGATAAGGCATTTTCTTACGGTATCTCTTCCTGAATTGTGGAATCATACAACTCAAAGGAAGAAAACAAAGAACATCAGAAAGAATTAACTGAACTTTAAAAGAAGATTTTCTAAAAGTTCCTATAATCATAGAATCATAGAATGGTTTGGGTTGGAAGGGACCTTAAAGACCATCTAGTTCCAACCCCTGCCATGGGCAGGGACACCTTCCACTAGACCAGGTTGCTCAAAGCCACACCCAGCCTGGCCTTGAAGACATAAGCCATCTGAGTGCATTTTTCACTAATTTGTCAATTCCTTTGTCTTCCACAGAGTGTTGTACACTGGCATCATAATGGAGGCTTCCTTTTGCTGCATATCTAGTTTTACCATCTAAGAGGGAGCTTCAGGTATTGACTGACATATTAACTTTGCTAACTATCCTCTGGAAGTTATCCAACTTCCATTTACTCCATGGAGGTTTCAGTTAGCTTCAGCTCTTGAGTTACTTTGGGGGGAGATCTTTTTTCCTTGTTGCATTCTTCCTTTCCTTAGGATTTCTCTTCTAGCTGGTATTCTGACTGGAAGTTAGGATACAAGGGAAGGGCCATTTGCCAGATCCTGTTCTTTAGGTGGGACTGGTTGCATCCTTATCATGCTTTCGACTGCAATTTTAACAGTCAACATTAAACATCAATTTTCTGTTGTGGCTGTCTGTCCTCAAAACTCTGTGTAGGGCTTGAAGTTCCTCTGGGTCTTCCACTGGAAATACAAACAGCAGGAAGGGTTAAAACCACTGTTTTTCATCTCTGATAGGCCAAGTCTCCATTCTGACAGATTCCACCTCAGCCTGTGCAATCCAGGTCTTTGCAAGCTGCCAGCCTGACTACTCCAACCTAAGGATTAAAACCTCGACCCTAAGAAAGGTGCCCCAGGTTCTGAGGAACACAAGCACCATTCCAGTGCAGCTGTCCAATCTACAGTGAAGCGTCCCTCCTGAGGATAAGCTTGTGGTCCAGCTTCTAAAAGCCCCTTTGCCTCAGCTCCCCATCGTGCCCGTTGCCCATTGTGCCAGTACCGCCTCCCAGCTGCACCACTCAGACACAGTCAAGCAGGCGACGACCTCCTTGCCTTTCCTCAGCAGGTGATTCCCAGCAGTGGACTTCACTCGTGCATGAAACCAAATGGCTGCAAATTTTACTGTCAGCAAATCAGCAAGTGATACTTGTTTCTTTATGTCTACCCTTCCAAACCTGGCTGAGTTTTGTTAAATTATTTATAAATCCACCACTGAATACCTTACTCCTCAAGCTGTGGGCAGACAGAAGAAGGAATGATGGAAGGAGAACAACAGACAGTTCAAAACCATTGTGGTTTACATCCTGCTGGTTTCAGAACTAATATAAATGACCGGCACGTTCTGTAAAAGAGCGAAGGATGGTACCATGCTGCCCCAACCTGCGCACCCTTGAGTACTTAACATTGCAGATTTAGCAAGTCAACGGATCCTATTAATAAAATAAATTGATTAAACTGCATTCAATAGTCAGATGAACGGGATGTCAATCGATAATAGTCTTAAAGATCATAAGAGTAATCTAAACTGTAAATTACTCTCAACATTACGAATTATTAGAAATCATCCCAATTCATAAAAAAACCCTGAAGTTCCTGAGATCACGGTTTCACTCCTAGGCAATTATGAGAAGAATGGAATAAAACTAGCTTCTGAGCTAGGTTCAGATCCAAACATGTTCCCCTGCGCCCCTGAATTTTAGGGGCACTCAAACAGAGTAGGATTTTTTTACAGCCTATTAGCTTTATTTATCTATTAGCCTATTAACACCCCTTACAGAAAGGTGTCTCCTACAGAGAGAGTGTTTAAATATTGTGAGATGTCCCAGCTTTCTATAAATAGAGATGTACTGTGATTATGGCTGGAATTAATTCAAGAAACTTCAGAAGTAAGATGAGTAATGAATGGGACTGACATTTATTGGTTATAATCTAAAAGAATATAAGTACATCCTGGCTTCCCTTTTGAGGCATCAAAGCCAATCGACCCTGGTGGGAGGAAGGCAGGCTCAGGACATCCTCTCTTGGTCCAAGAAGACAGCTGGCGCAGAGCCTGCCACCCAACAGAGGCATTAGTAGCCAAGTACGAACACTCAAGAAAGCAGGACTGGTGCTACTAGACTGTACTGCATGCATTGCTCCTGTGGCAGCCACAGCACTCCCCAACCGCCTTCAGCGGGTGGGCAACCTTTTGGCCATGCAGCCAGCAAGGTGACAGTTGAAGATGCACCTAGACTTTGCTGTCTCTGTCTATACGTGCCCATTTGCAGTAGCTGCAACAGCTGCCCAGGTGGAGGAGAACTGGGGAAGCTGCAAAAGCCACTGGAAGTACAACGGAAGGGCCCATGAATTTTTCCCTCCTACCAGCTTCCCTTCTGATGCCAGTGCCAGGAAGGGCGAAGGGAATGAGACGCTGGTGGCAGTGGCTAATGCTGCCAGCCAGAGTCCCCAGGAAGCACAGCCTAATGGAGGGCTGGTACCCAGCTGGAGGAGAGAAGCAGCAGGAGGAGGACTGCATGGTCAAGGGAGCAGGAGGAAGGCGAGGAGCAGAACAGATGGGGAGAGGAGACAGAATGAATAACATGCGGAGACAGCAGGATCCGTGTAACTCCAAAAGCACAAACTCCTTTTGTTATATTAAAACAAACTACTATTTTCATTACACTATTCCTCCACCCCTTACGCATATTGTAGGTTGCTACCAGCTGGGTCATTATGATGGTAGGGGAGCTGCTAGAACACTGCTGAATAGCAGGGAGAAAACTAAGTTGTACCCCTACTCTAAGGCTCCGGCCCATAGTAATAAAGCCTGGGTCTGGGAAGAAAATCAATGGTTTGCATTAAAGGAACTCAAGTGGCTAATAAACATCCCAGCACTGCAGGAGAGTCTGAGGATGGATAAAGCAATGCTTTGCCTCTCACCTGAGGGCATCTGAGCACACTAATTATTTAGTTTCCAAATTAAAGAAGCATCTTGCAGAGATGGCCATGACAGGCAGAGGAACTGTGCTTAGATCAAGTTAGAAAGCAGGTTAATAGCACTGCTAGGAAGAGAAACCAGCTCTCCTGAAATGAATTCCTATATACTAACTACCGGCCTGTGGTGCTTGCAACCATGAAAAGCCATGGAGTTTTACACACACACTCAGCAGGTGACTGCAAGAGCCCTAAGGAAATATAAACACCTTCTCCACATGAGGCCATGAGAGCTCTGAGGTTACATGTCACCTCCCGGCGTGCTCAGGAGGATCTTGGAATTAGAGATGAAATGCATGTGGATGGATTCCACACTTTGACTTCGGCTTTCAGATGTTGAAGGGTGTTTCACCCAGATACCTGCTCTGGTATTCCCAAAGCAAGGCATTCTGATTTTTCCACCAGCAAGGCATGTGCACCTTTTACTGGGCCTTTATGGATGACCAACCTCCTCTTACCAGCCAAGCGTTCCCCTGTGTAGAGCTACTGGGCTGTGGCTGTTGCCTTACAGCTGGACACTGGGCCTTCAAAACTCAGATGCTGCCAGGTATGGACTGCTGCCAAACCTGGCCCTGCGACTTGTCAGACTCAGGGCAAACAGGGGAATTGCATAGTGACTCCCAAAGGGCATCAACACAGAGAGCTGCCATCAAAAGGTTTCCCATCCACAGGCTACTTTAGCCTGGGACTCCCACCAGAGCTACTGTTCATTCTCAAATCCAAATGAAGCCTTCCCTGTGTCGGGAGGAAGCCCCAAAGCAACAGCAGAGATGCAACCCATTCACGTGCAGAGAAGGGGACGACAGAAGGGCTGTCGAGAAGAAAGGGTGCAACACATGGGCTGAGCAAACAGTAGTCGGTAATGCACCACCAGCCTACGGGGAGCACGCTGAGGTCTCAGGCTGTATGTACTTGGGGCTTTTGCTTCATGCTCTCAGCCAAAAGCAGAGGCAATCTTCAGGCTACGCCTGCTGTTTTACCTGTGAATACACCGATCCCGCAGCACACACATGCCTGCTTGGCACAGACTAGACAAAGCCCATTCATGCTCCATGTCCTCTGCACATGGAGCAGACCAGAGGTGTAGAGGGGAGCACACGCCTCACAGCATGAAGCCAGTGAACCCAAGGAGGTACACACATCCTCGATTCACATCATGCAAGCCTATCAGCCTGCTTTCATCTGGCAATGGGCAAAGAAAGGGACCAGTTCACCTTCCCAGTAGCCTTGCAACTTGGCAGCTGCCAGCAGTGGGGAATTCCTGCTCACTGGGAAATGGGGAGAGGGAAATATAACATCTGTGCAGGGTGGCTACTAGATCCTGGGATGGCATCACAGACCCCATGTCTGCTGGCCTGGAATGAGTGGACTTCAGGTGACATCTCTTTGCACTTTCTCCTTCTGGTCAGTCACAGCCACGTGACTGGAGGAACAGTCCCTCTCATCCCTCATCCCCAAGCAACACCCACCCTCTCACCATGGCATGGGCTGAGTCTGGAGCTACAGCCCATTTTCTCATCCTGAGGCAGGAGCAGCTCTGAGATCATTCAGAGACCCTCAGCACTGGACCAGGACAAGCCCTTGGACAATACACATCGGTTCCTCAGGCTGCACACGTGTACCCAGCCTGGCACAGGCAGACACAAGATTCAATGCAGCCCTTTCAGCAGGGATGCCTCTGCGTACCGGTGGGTACTGCCTGACTGGGTATTGCTGGGACTTTAATTCAGGAGCGAGTGGCAACAGGCGATTTGGATGATCAGACTGGTTTCTTTCCCACTAAGCATTACCACTGTCCTTCTCCCCCTGGAAACCCTGCTTGCAATTAGTTCCCAAGGAGGGGGTTTGTCTGTGCCATTAAGAACAGTTACATTAAGCGGTCTAGGAGAAATCAATGTCTCTAATAGTCAGCAAAGGCAGCGGAGAGGACAGGGTGATGGGAGGGGTGTTTCTCTGGAGACACCCTTCTTGGGAGAAGTCCCAGGGGTATCGCCCCAGGAAGACAGGTAGTAAGGACCTGGAGTAATTAAACTTCCATGCAGCAATTGTTTACTGGAAGAAGCACAGGAACAGCTTGGTGTCTCCCAGAAAAGCAGAGGCAGTGGCTAAAGACTCTCCTCAGATGCAGATGAAGTGTCTCTGCACTGAAGTCAATGGTCTGGGGTGATTTACACCACACTGGCTAGCAGAGGGAGGAGGAGCATGGATAGACACCTTTCATTTAAAACACCCCTTTTCCTCTCTCCACATTGTTGTTCAAAGGTATGACCATGCCTTACAAGTTTTGAAGCATCTGGATTGAGCGGAATCATGAAGTTATTCTAAATGAGGTCCGAGACATTTTAATATCCTGAGGCAAGAAAACCTTAACTCTGCGTGCATCTTCCTCGCTCTCTTTTTCTCCATTTCCTCCTTTCTGCACACCTCTGCAGTTCCTGGAATGACAAGACACCTCACCGGCTGGCTGTAATTGCTAGAACAGTTCCCTAATGCTTTCTCCTTCTCCAATTGCATTAAACTGCATCTTTAGAGGTACAGCCCTGTTTATTCATGCTGCTCGTGTGGAAGGGGAAAGAAATGCAGACTGCCTCTTCCCCCCTCCCTCCTTTGATTTGCTGGGTGTGGCAGGTTCAACCCTTTGCAGCCGCTGGCTCGCCAGCAGCGGGGCGAGGAGGAGAGGGCAGAACGGGAGGGAAGCCGTCGGATATGGCTGGTGATGAATGAGACTCATCTCACCCACAAGTGGGAAACCTGCTTGCGGGTTATTGTTTAATCACTCATGCAATCCAATACCGAGCACATACCCCAGTAACGTCCATCTGCTCTAGTATGCGGTGCATGCAACACTTGCATCTCCAGCCCCCCACCGAACCATCCAGCTCTGCGTATTCCCGACTGCATCTCTTGCCGGTGGTACACGTTAAGCTCAGTTTTTCAGAAATTGCCTGACCCAGCCTTTCGCTTATGCCACCTTTTAGCTGAATATTTTGCGGGCACAGATTCAGAGCTGCAAATCAATTGTAGGCAGAAATGACAACACCAAGCTACCTACATCTCTCATGGGTGGGCACAGTCAGTCAGATACTTCACTCTTCACATTGGCATCGCACCCACAAGAAAGAATAATCTGCAAGGTACGAGCGTGTGAATGCATCTGCCTTTGAGGGGTGGGAGGACAGACACATACAGACACACCTAGACACAAATGTGAAGAGATTTCTTCCACGCCCAAGCCTCTAATTTCAACGTTTTGCTCTTTAGCTGCCAGAAAGGCGGGACACCAGGGGCTTCCCCTGAAAATACAATTTGAGGAGAGCTGTCTGTATTTTGGGAAGGAAACTCCCGCCTATGCTGAAGAACCCATTCCATCTTTTTCACTCTGGGAAAGGTCTGGGTGGGGACAGAGCAAAAGCACAAGCTGAAAAACGAGATCTTTTTTTTCTCCAAATTAAAGCTCCTTCTGGTGTATCAGCAGCTTTGCCGAGTGAACTGCTACATTGCCAGTTGGGCAGCTGTGATGTGTATTCAGGTATAGGAGCAGGAGTTGGGCTCCGAGGCCGGGAACATCCACGGAATATGCACGGGCAGGCACATTCGGGCTGTACGACTGCATAAGGATCAGAAAGCATGTGCGGACGGGTGCATGTGTGCTTGTGCATACGTGTGTAGTACAGATGCGAGCGACCAGCGAGCGGAGACGTGTGCCGCACATGCACGCGCAGAGGGGTGTGTACCATGCGGTGGATTAATGCACAGAGTGGGAAGAGAAGACTATGTGCCATCAAGATACCTGCATGCCATGCATTTCTAAGTATGTCAGAATACAAAACAACAGGAGTAAACCGACAGAGATGTAAAGAACAGATACGTAGGTATATTGTACAGGAGCTTTAATGCCCAACATGGGATGGTATGGGTAAAATTATCCCCCTCCCCCAACAGCTCTCTTATGACTCCAAAGAACCCCAGAGCTACCTAGTTTATTTTAAAATGTGCTGTGCACCTCCACCCACCACTCTGCCTCCCTGTCTGCCTCCCTGTCTCCTCCTCTGCTCTTTTCATCCCCTATTTGCCAGCTGAACTTGCTCTGCTGGCTGATTGCAACATGTTCCCCCCCCACACCCAGCCATCACCACCTCCCTCCAGATTTTAGTGAACGTATCATTAATTGCAAAGCATTTGAAAAACCTGCATGGTGAAAAACACAGGATGACGCAGGGGCTCCTTCTATTCCATTCACCTGCCCCTCCCCATTATTCTACAAAATTGCTCCTTGGTTTGGTAACACACATCTCCATTCAGAAACACACTTTAACCTGGATTTTCTTTCAACACCGTGCCATTCTACAGCAACTGGAGTTACTCCCACCAGTGAGCATTAGGCTATTGCTCCAGAATACTGCAGTGCTATATTGTAAGATACATAAATGCACACATATATGAAGAAAATAACCGGTATGGTGTCGTACCTAAGCCTGAATTGAGCTTTGCGTTCAGAACAAGGACCAAAGCTCCTTATTCCTACCTACAAATCCATAATTCAGGGAAGTTGCCAAAATGCCTTACAAAGATATCTGGGGCCAGTTCCTGCCTCAAAGTTCTAACTGCATAAATCCAGCATCCTCCTGAGGAAGTCCAAGAGGTTCAGCCAAAATAGGCTCTCTTAATCAGGAGCAGGTTTGGGCTTTCACACAAAATAAAAGGGGGAAGGGTGAGGGGGGGAATGATCTAAGTAGCTTTTTTTTTTTTTTAATTATCATTTTTGACGTAAAAAATTTGGCACTGAAAACCAGCCACCACCCAAACCTCATCATCCCAATTCCCTTAAGGAAAAGCCAGGTGGTACCAGTAAAGAGAATGAACTGGTTTCCAACAGGTTCACACCGCGAGCTTCTCTTATCCCACCCGAGTTCGGAGCTGACAGAGGCGTGGTCCTCTGTCTCTTTACCAGCTGGTGCACAGTTGTCTAACTGGTTGTACTATGAAGGGTATTGCAAAGAGGGTGACTCGCCCTCTCCCCTGGCTAAGGCTTTTGTTATTAATTAATTGCACTTTTCACTATAGCATAGGTTGGGGGGAAAACAAAAAAGGTCCAGGTTAATTCTTGCTCAAATTGTTGTAAGACAGAAAAAAAAAAGAATGCACCTGTCCTCCACCTCAGAGCACATGCACATAAAGCATCTCCCATTCATCGGAGCCAGGAGCAATAGTGAGTGTTCGGACCAGGGATCAAGGCTCACTGGGCATCCTTTCTCTTTTTTTTTTT
>NW_010257039.1:5346-7238 GCF_000690775.1 Eurypyga helias | reverse complement strand
TGTCACCCCGACACCAGTGGCACTGTGAGCTGGTGGGGCAGGAAGGGGGGGACATTTGCAGGGCAGGCGCGACCCGTAAGGTGAGTGAGGGTTCAGCTCAGGGGTTTCAGCCAGGAGCACAGTGGGGTCTTTGTTCGGGCCTGGTGGCAGGTGCTTGGGGCAGAAGGAGCGTCTTTTGTCAAGCAGACTGATCTAGGAGTCGGGACTTGAAAGTTTTTTTCTTTCCTCTCCCTGCTCTCAGTTCCCGGGCAGGTTGAGGGGAGGTTTTTTTTCTCCCCACTTTTATTTTTTCCTCTTTCTCAGGGTTTTTGGATTTATTTTTCTGCCTTACCTGGAACCCGGCTGTGTCTGCCCATGGGTGGTGAGATCCTGTGTAATTTCTTCTATTTTTCTGTTCTGTTCATTACTTATTAGCAATAGCGTTGTCAGTAACTCCGTCAGTTTCATTTATATAATTTAATAGGTCTTATTTCAACTTTTTATGAGTCTCATGTTTTCCTCCGACCCTTAATGGTCTTCCCATTAAACATTACCACTCTCAGTGCTAGCCATCATACGAACGTGGTGACAGCTAAACAGCTATTCCTAAAACATACAGTAAAGAAATTGAGAGGGGTTTTTCCTCATTTGGCCCGTTGTAATGACAACAATAACTTCTTCCCCATGGTACCAACACAGTTCTAATTCTCAAGCAAATTACTTTGACCTAGCCTAGTCCTTCTCCCTGCTGTGTTGGTGAAAACTGCTTAGACCTCAATTTTAGATGATTAAGCCCCACATTTTAAAAGGGTAGGTCTCAGAAACAAGAAGTAACCTGGTAATCTTGGCCAATCCCTTTTACTGTTTACCTGCAGAGCACAGGCTCGTTCACCACCACCTAAAACCAGCTACAAAAGCAATGCCCCCCAGTACCACAGAGTCCTGAGTTGGGAATCAGCAACTGGCAAGCACAGGTCACTTTTATCTGCAGAGGTTCCAGAAAACATTGAAATGCACTGTTGTGCTGTGCAGGGAGTAGTTTTATCACTGCCACATGCCATGGACAAACAGCAGACACATCGTTAGATCTGCCAACCCCGTTCCCTTCATCAACCTAAGATTCATGCTCAAAATGCAGACCTCAGTCTTAAAAGCCCTATTCTCATGATTATATTCATTTGGAGTCTGCTTGGAGTTTCTACCAGTCTACGCACAAATTCCACAAATGTGGAAGTAGGTGACTACCTCCAACTGCTTTCCCTCCAACTGCAATTATAGGCCATGGCGTCGTTAGGGTTCAGAATTGAACTGCAGCTATGATCTCTTTCTCTCCCGCTCTCCTTTGTGGGCACAATTCCCAAAGCACCAGCTCTCACTGTTTCCCAGCACAGTATTAAATGGGACTGTCAACCTACCACGAGCCTGTTGTCACCTGCCAGCCACAGACATCCTTAGCCATGGTCTCAACAGCTGTGAGCACGGATGCCAAGGCTGGGAGCTGGCAGTCCTTTCCAGCTGCGTTAACACAGCAGGCCCCACTACAGCTGGGAACTTCCAGGGACTCCGCTCTCGGTGCCTGTGGCAAGCTACTGACTGTCACATAAACCTACGTCTTCCAAACTTCATTTACCTGGAGGTAGAAAGTGAGCGGGTGGATTGCTCCCTTCTCCACAGGGTGGAGCGTCCAAAGGACACTTTTCTTCTGTGGCTACAGAGCTAAGGAAAGACGTAGGAGAGGAGAAGCGCTCGGGCTGTAGCTGCACAGTTTGGAGGATGTCTACACCGTGAATGAAAGACACCCCAGCTTGAAATGCTGACGATGCCTGGGGCTGGTTCTGCATGGGGACCTACAAGGAAGCTGGGGGGGACTTTTTACAAGGGCCTGTAGTGACAGGGCAGGGGGGGACGGGGGG
>NW_010257039.1:0-5210 GCF_000690775.1 Eurypyga helias | reverse complement strand
TTGGAGCAACCTGGTCTAGTGGAAGGTGTCCCTGCCCATGGCAGGGGGTTGGAACTGGATGGTCTTTAAGGTCCCTTCTTACCCAAACCGTTCTGTGATTCTATGACCTGGCTCTTGCCTTTCTTGGGTGACAGTGGACAAAGGGCTTAACTTTGGTTTCTCAGTAATAAAACATATCTAATTATCTCATGTTCAATTACCGTTTCAGTGCTCAAAGCCCTACTCACTCAGCTTTTCTTTAGAGAAACATTTTTAGTGAGCTACCTCAGACGTGAGAACAGTCATTGTGCGATTGCCGACGTTCGCTGTAGATAAGTGGGAACTGTTGTCCTGAACAGTTAGATCCTGTCTAGACTGTTGTTACCTGGTGGTCCAATGCCATGTACTAGGCACTCTGGAAAACTTGTCCTGCTGAGTAGATACTAGCAGCTCCCCACCTCTTTCCTTTTTTAGGCAAGGTTTTTAGTAGCTCAGTCTGCTGTGGATCTCAGGTTCTGCCCTTGGGAAAAACAGGCCTGGCTGGCAGCACAGAAATAGATTCGTGTTTTCATGAACCGTTCTTGGAATTGCCTGCAGAGATGCTTCATTCCGGTCACGGTCCATCCCCTGCTTGCTTTCCATTGCAGCCACCTCTGATGCAGGTCCCTTACTCAGACAGAAGAATATAAGTGACGTCAATTGTGATAAATGCACCACGAATGCTAATTACACAACTAACTCCCTTATCCACAGGCACTATTAGCATTAGGGCACGTCTACACGTGGGAACTGTTATGGAACTGGGTAGGTGTGAAGTTGTAACTTTTTCACACGGCTCCCTGAATAAGATCTCATGATTACACGAAGTTGCTATCTGCGAGCATGTTTTAAAAAAAACCTCTCACCCCGCTCTGCCAAAACCCAGAGCGGCTGTAGCTCAGCCCGATACAGAGAACGTGAAATGAGAGGTACCGGCTACCGGCACAGCTTCGCAGCGATGAAGACCGGGAGAGCACTCTCTGTTACAAAGCGTGAGGAACTGATGTGCAAGTAGTGCCACATACAACCACCACTATCATTTCAACTGAAGGTAGATTTCAGCAATCCAAACCCAAAAAATAAAAAAATCCCAAAACAAAACCAAGCAACAGCCTGTTGTCCAATTGTTAACTGTTAAGGTCAGAAAATAAAGAGCGTGTCTTTGTGATTTGAACAACAGAGAAAACATTGGTGCCCAAAATGACCTGTTTTGGTCTCAAGCCAAGTCACCTCCTAGATGTGATACAGCTAAAAAATTACAGCCACGCTCATCGCAGTCCTTTAAACAGATTGTAACAGCATTTGAAACATCATAATAACGTTCTGCTAAACATGAAATGGTTTTAAACCTCTTTCGCATGAAACGAGTAATACCCATGGGCGTAGAAAGGGTTTTCCATTTTTGCCTTCAGGAGATTCAGCAATGGAATTGTACTGCATACAAAGCTCATTATCCTGGATCCCTTAGGGAAACAGGGAGAAACGTTATTTGCATCACGCTCATTTTTCTGGCCTCAAAAACCCTTTGCACTCTCCATTATTACCAGCGTACTAAGGAAACTTGCTTCACTGCTGACAAGCATTTCTCCTGCAAAGCTAAGCCACCAGCACCAACTGTAAATAAACACACTGACAGCTCCTAAAAGCCTAGCAGGGAAAGCTTCTCTCACCGCTTCCTAAAGCTCTGCAGAGCTACGATGACGTGTATCCGTTGGGCATCTGCTGCGTATAATTTTATTTCCTGAGAAGCACTGCTCAGGAGATGCCGAACGACAGTCTGGGGCCCCTTCGCGGTTCCCAGAGCGAGTGCTGGCAACCCACGGAGAACTGCCCGACCTTCTGAGGGGTCCCTGCCTTGCAGCCAGCTCTTAGAGCAACGGCTTGGCTAGGTATTTCTCCACACGGGTTTTTGCTGTTAGCACACAGGACTGATAAAAGCAAGGAAGGATGGTAGTCTGGGAAACAGCTGACCGAGCTACTGGTGGTGTCACAGAAAGTAATTTAGTGCCCAAAAAGCTCCGAAAGAGAAGCCCAACATTAACCGTAGTAACCTCTTTGTAGAGAAAAGCTTCCAGGAAGAATGCTTTTAACTGAGGGCAAATCACGCCCACCTACACATGGCAATTGCAGGTAATATTTACTTCCTTGCTCTCACCTCTCACATCTGTTTCTCCGTTTCCTCTATTTTTCCATGCCCACATCGCAAGCATGTATTAATTTCTTCACTGGATGGGTTTGTCAAGCATTGGAATGGGCTGCACAAGGAAGTGGGTGAGTATTTATGAGATGGATATATAAGGCATTTAGGGACACGGTTTAGTGGCAGTGCTAGGTTAACAGTTGGACTTGATGATCTTAAGGGTCTTTTCCAACCTTTCTCTGATTCGATGATATAAATTCCAGTTAAGGAAGTACTTCTCTTGGAGACTTTGCTGTCATGTCAACAGATGTCAGGTTGACTGCTTAAACTGTGAGTCGACTTTGAGGTCTACTGCATCAGATACCAAGGTCTGTCTCATTCAGTTTAAAAACTGGAATAACATAGTAAGCTGTTTCTTCTCTCACCATTGTGAGGACATCTTGTGATTGCTGGTGGTATAGAACACACTCCTTCTTATTACCTTGATCTCTCCCTGTTGGACTTTTCCTGAGGTACAGACTGGATGTGCACTAGACACGTTCACAGAAATTAGTGCAACAATGGACTGGTGACTCTGAACCTCACCAGACACAAATAATGCATCCAACAAGCACCCCGTGTAATGCTCCGCTGTAACTTAATATTTCTCTGAAATGTAAACCTCATGTTTGCTTCCCAGTATAATTCCCACACCTACTTAATACTTGTCTAATATACATACTATAACCAAGAACGTACTTGAGGCTACCTTCATCGTTCTTTCTCAATTGGAAGTAAAAAATAATTGCAATGCATTTAAGAGACACTAGAGGGAAGCCAAGATGTCTCAACAAACTAATAATGCAGCTTGCAGTCCTAAATGCAAAGTTAAACCCCAAAAATCCTCAGCATGGTGTAGAAAATACAAGTTATACTTACATTTAAAGGTGCTCAACAAATTATTAACTTACAGCATGGCTTTGCTGTTTCTTTTTCATTGGCACCCTCCATGGCGCTGGGCTCCAGGATGTTCCCTCCAGGCATTCCCCTTGCAGTGCTGAGCTGGGGAACGTTAACGGTTCCAACTCTCGGCAGTAATATCATGAAGCGTTCAGGCACCACGATAACGCGCTAACACACACTGTAAACGTGGCTGAACATGTTGGTGTGTTTTCTTTCTTGTTTGCTGTTTGTTACAGAGATGCTCCCCTTATTTTTTTCAGCACCCATCACACTGACATGGCTATCAAGATACCCGCTTTGTCCCCTCCACGTGTCCCTTCACCAGCGTTACAAAAAGGACTGACTTTCACCCAGATTACAGAGGTAACTCAGATGCAAATATTGTCAGAACAACTGGTTTATATTCCTGCTCTGAGCTGCAGTGACCAGGAACAGGGCTTCTTTAGGGTACGCCCAAAAGTTCTCGTCACGTACATGATCGCCTTCCCCTTAAGTTCCTCTTCCCCCACTCCCAGCTTCTTACTCTGCGACCCACGTTTGTTCCCAAACAAGCAGCTGCTTACCCTTTTGCCACGGTCCCCCATTTTGCTGACCTGACATCCTCATGTGTTTTTCTACGAGTGCCCTGGTGATTTCGACCTGGCCATCAACCCTGTTAAGTTAGTACGGCTTTATTTCGCCTGTAGCGCGCTGCTGTTTCTCATCCTGCTCTCTTTTTAGAAGCGACGCAAATCAGGGTTAACCATCAGCACATATACCTTAACATACCTCTTTATCTTTACTCCCCAGCCAGAGGGGTAACAAAAAAACCCAAAAAACCCCAAACAAACAAAAAACCAACCAAAAAACATTTGATATCCAAAATAAGCTGATGAAAACACAATGCCAAAAATAGCTTATTATGTTAAGTGCAAGGGAGAAAAGCCTTGATATAAAGCTTGATTGCAACAACATTTCAATTTAGCAGTTTAAATACAAGACTTGCATTAAAATATTTCTTTGAGATATATCTCTTGCTCTCTAAGGTGATTGTTTTAAAATTTATATACACGTATCCAGTTGTAACACTTGACAGTAGTCTCATGAAGCATTCAAAGAGCATAACTCGCTAAGTGCACACTGTAGAAATGAGTGGTTAATGTCTGTACTATTTCTTCCTTCAAGGGTTTACAACATTGAGTACTAGCCTCAGACAGGTGACCAGCCACCTGATACAGTATAATACCCCCAAGCCCTTCCCCAAAGTCCCACAGTCTACGCTTCCAATGCTCACTGGATCCAGATGGTGTTGCCTCTTTCTGCTCTGCGAGACTCCACTGTCAGATCTCCAAAAGTGGAGAAAAACTGCTCCATTTCTTTCTGCAACATATCATTCCTCTTCTCTGCGTCTTCCTTGGCTCGTTCTGCATTGCGCATTTTGATTTCTACCATGGTGAACTTCTTCCGCTCTTGATCCAGTTCTTCATGCAGGGCCCTCACTTCCGTCTCCAGGGTGAGGTTTCTCTGTTCCAAGCTGCAAAAACCAAAATAAAAGCAAAATAAAGCTCCCGAGCAGCACTCCTCACTCACACAAGCAGGAACACCACCAGTGATACACGTGTCTCTTCACTGACAAAGCTCAGACTGAGTTTTTGAGGCGTGGATCTACGAACCATGGTTTCATCAACGAACCCTTCTCAGAAGGCAAACTCACTTAGAAAACGCTTAATCGCAACCACTGCCAAGGTGCGTAATAGCAAACGGCTCCACCTAATTCTTCAGGTAAGTGTTCCTTTTATTTCTGGAAGTGTGGACACCCAGCTCCTGCTGACGCTGCACTAGTGTCACGTAAAAGGTCAGAATAACGTCCCGAATGCCTTTGTTTCACCGCCAATCTCCTTCTTTCTGCCGATTTATCTGCTATATTGACCTGCAGATATGGATCAACAATTCTAAAAGAAACTGCAGTCAACATGTTTTTTGTTTAAAAAACTGACCCTATTTCAGATCTGGCCTTCAATGGAAGACATTGAGATCCTAGCAGCCCTAAGCTAGGAGGGACATGAAACACCGGAATAAGCTTGTCCCACAGCGGGACAAGTGGAAGCAGTTCACAATGGAGAGCAGCCCT
>NW_010257038.1:5108-6934 GCF_000690775.1 Eurypyga helias | reverse complement strand
GGACAGACACAGCCAGATTCCAAAAAAGGCAAGGAAAAAATAGAAAGAGAGAGAAAATATCCCTCCCTCGACCTGGGAGGAAAGAGCAGGCAGAAAGTAAGTTCCAACCGATCAATTCCCAGAACAATTCCCTAACAAAAAATGCTCTTTCTCTGCTAATCACTCACCGCGAGGTCCAAAGAAAGACTGCACTGGGGGCAGGAACCTCAAAGCTCTCAAAGTTTTGTGGGAGCCAGGCAATCGAAATGCTAACCACTCCTCCTGTGTAATGCAGGTACAGATTTATAGGCACATCTGTAGCACATACAGTTACCAGATTCTGCTCTAATTTGCAAGTCAGGGTCTGTCCTGCCATCATGAACACTTCCTGACACTGGAGTTCAAGAATCAAGTTTTGTGGGGCAAGAATTGCGGCAGAACCAGGATCATCTTTCATGTGGCCTTCTGGCTAAGAACTAATATACAGTTTCATAGTTAACAATGAAATATTTTTCTTCTGGGCCTCAAAGTGGGTAGGATCTGATCCTGACAACCAAAGCCTAGAGTTCTATTTCTCAGTCACATTACCTTTAATGTGAGTGAATGATACTTATCACCCAAAGGTGTAAAGATTTAGTAATAAAAGCCTTTCTCTCCCCAAAGCTGCTACTCTTCCTCCTGCATTCTGTCCCATCCACAGCTCTTCTGTGGATTGGCAGTTGTGAGTCTGCAGGCAAGAGGAATCAAGTCGTATGACTTGTGAAGCATTTTTGGTAATGTCTACCACTTTTGTCAGCAAATTCAGGAGTGGGTTTACCCCTCTCTTGCCATTCATCTCTCTGTTTAGGTCTTTGACTTCCTTATTAATTTGCTCCCCGTTTCGTCCTTTCACTACCACCGTAAATTTTCTGTTCTTTATCTCCATCATTTAGTTATCTTTTTTACTTTTTAATACGCCTGAATTGTAGATTCATGTGTGACATTAAAAGACTGGGAACTAACCGTTCAAGGTGACAAAGAAAATCTGGATCCATGAGACTAGGGTGGATATTATGAAACCAGAATATTGGCAGTAATCATACTTCATCTAACTCTTGCCTTGAAGCAGAAGTATCCCAAGGTAGATCTTTCAACTCCAACAGATGTTAACTTGTACTTAAAAGGTTTTACTGAGCCTACTCTGCTCTCACAGACTCCCCATGTGGTCCGCCCTTCAACTGCCTCATAAGTGGAATATTTGCTAGTAACTTTCATGCAAAGGAAACCAATGCCTCCTTTTACTTGACTTGAATATCTGATGACCTGATATCCTGAATATCCTGATGACATCTGATGACGGCTTTACATTTCTTTTTTACATCTATGAAGATTTTCCATCTGCTGTAGTCCTACTTAGTTCATACCTTTTTCAAAAGATGTACAGATTATTGAGGTACTCTTCCTTTGTAAGAGCATCATTAAAAACCATCTGTAATATGGAGCTACCACTATGTGTATGGGTAGGGGAAGGTGGTGAAGTGGTGCCCATGCAAGTGTAAAATATTTGGAGAGGTTCTGTGTACTTATTTATCTCTGAGGATCCATACAAAAATAATTCTTTGAATTATAATTTTACAAATTACTAATTGGATTGGTCTATTTTTGGTAAATTTTGCTAATTCCTTTTGAAGGATTCTGTCACTGCATTCTCTCAGAACTAGTCAATTTTGCTATGATTGTATTACTTTACAGGTAAATGTTTTTCTTCAGAAAATAAGTCCATTGTCCTAAAGCTGATAATATACTCATACTAAATATGATTATAAAAGTTCCTATTATTCTTGTTTTGGGAATATAATTTCCAGTAT
>NW_010257038.1:0-5098 GCF_000690775.1 Eurypyga helias | reverse complement strand
CAGCAGGATTCAAGTAGATAGAGCCTGTCTCTTAACAGTAGTGTGTGGTGGGAAGAGGAAGAAATGGGCATAAGTTAAAACAAGAGAGGATCAGTCTGTATAGAAGGAGAAACAGCTTTCCAATTAAGACAGCCAAGCAGTGGAGTAGAAGCCCAGGAAGACTTTGCAGTCTCCATCCTTGGAGGTTTTCAAGACTCACCTGGATGAATATCTGAGCAACTTGATCTGATCCTACAACTTTCTGCTTTGGGCAGAAAGTTGGGTTGGAGATACCTGAGGTCCCTTCTAGCCTGAACAGTTATGTGATTGTGCTGGGTTTAGTCAGGAAAGAGTTAACACTCTTTACTGTGGCTGCTAGGAAGCTGTGTTCCTGGTTTTATGCTGAGGGAAGTACTGATAAGGTCTTAGCTGGCGCTGAGGAACACAAAACTATGAGATGAAAATCATTGTTCAAGAATGGCTGGTAATATAATACTACCTTCTCAAAAAAACCCTGCATGGAATAATGTTATAGGATTTTTCTGTTGTCTTTAATGGAAGAAGATGTAGAACATTTTCTGTTTAATTTCTTGTTATACTGGCCCAGCTTTTTGCACTCTCATCTCTTTTCTCACAGTCCAGCTAACTGCAAATTTTCCAGAGACCTTTAGGTTGTCCCTGAAGGGAATCATAAGGATGACTTCCTACATATCTTCTATGCCTTCAAGTGTCCTATCTGTTGAGTAATGTGGACAGCTTAATAAAGGACTTGGAAATTAAGGCAAAAGTTTTTAATGTGAAACACTAAATTCCTTAATGCATAACAGCCTTGCATGTTGCAACACTTAAGTGTTACAGCTCTGTAAAGAGCTCTAAAGCAGTTCATGTGTTAATGCAAAAGAGGTGGAAGAATGAAAACAATGAGTTAAATATTTTTTCTCTTTTTCATTTATTAAGATGTTTCAGGGATGTAAGATACATCAAATGTAGATACAACAAATGATGTAGATACAACAAATGCCAGATGCTATATTGATTGCAACACTTAAGTGTTACAGCTCTGTAAAGAGCTCTAAAGCAGTTCATGTGTTAATGCAAAAGAGGTGGAAGAATGAAAACAATGAGTTAAATATTTTTTCTCTTTTTCATTTATTAAGATGTTTCAGGGATGTAAGATACATCAAATGTAGATACAACAAATGATGTAGATACAACAAATGCCAGATGCTATATTGAGTTGGATTCAGTCAGGAAAGAGTTAACTCTCTTTACAGTGGCTACTAGCAAGCTGTGTTCCTGGATGCAGAGAGCAGTGCTGATAAGTTCTCAGCTGGTGCTGGGGATTGTCTGCACCAAATTCAAGGTCTTTTTCTGCTTCTAATACTGTAGCTGCATTCTCAGCTCTCACTCTCTCACTACAGGCAGTGTAGGGGATACACACTTCAGACAGCTGACCAAAATTGACCAGGGAACTATTTCATTCCATAGTATGTCATGCTTGGGGCATAGGCAAGGAGAGGGCCTGGGAGCCATTACTCTCTCTCTTACTCTCTTGCTCTTTTACTTCCGTACATTTGCTAACACTCTCACTGACTCCTGCGTTAGCTGCTTTGCTAACTCCTGTGCTGGCTCGTTCATGTGGGAGTTGGTGGGTTTGTTTAGTTTTCCCGGTTGGGCTATTGCTGATAGGGTTTACTTGGAATCTTCTGGTATAGCTCTTGGGCGCTGGCCCTTGCTGGCTCGCGCATGTGGTCAGTGAAACATCTCCTCTCTAAATTGCTTAAATTCCTGGGATAGTCTATCTATGGCTGAGACACAGGCCTGTATGGGGGAAGAGACAGCTTCCACATATTCTCAGAATCAGTGAATTATCTCATCCACTGTCAGTTCCTCATCCTCTTTCCAAGTTACTATACCAAGCGCACTCGCATACGAGGATGGTGCTTTCTGCTTTAATTTCCACCACGAGTCGTGTGCATTAAACAACTTCCGGATCTGTGGGTACCTGTGCATTGTTTGGATGATGATAAACTGTCACCAGCACAGCTAGTTCTCTTGGGGACAGGTAAACTTTCTCCATGGTGGTCCAATTGCATGGCTAATGTGGCACACTTTTCTTAAAAGGATGCCTTTCCTTCATGCTTGTCAGGAGTCATCTCCAGAGGCTTACACTTGTGTCCTTCTTCCAATCGCTTTGTCAACACTCCCTTCTCCAGCAAGTAACTCAAATGCTTGGCTTCTCTACCCCCTAATTCCATGCTACTAGCCCCATTTTCCCAGCAGCAGAGCAGCCAGATCATAATATATTCAACTGGACAATGGCTGAAGTCTCTTACGGTTATCCTGTAACTCCCTCTGGGATGAAAACCAAGTGGTCAAAACTACTTCATCCTCTGTCTCTGACTCTTGGGAGAGCCCTGCTCTAGTCTCCTTCTTGTTTGTCACTGTCTCTTGGCTCTGCTACCACATCATCCTCTACCAGATGGACTTGGTTGCGTGTCCATTTCTTCTTCTGTGTGCTGGGGCCACCAACACTGGCACCAGTTGACACTGACAACAGCACTGGCACATGGGGATTTCTGGAAGTGGAGCCGCAGTGGGAGGTGGACTTGCTACAGCGGGAGGTGACATAACCAGGGTTACAGCTGGATGGGTTTGGTTTGCTGCCCTGTCCACCAGACAGGTCCGCATTGCCCCTCTTCACTTTAGGGTGGTTACGGTAGCTGCACAGAGTTTGCCTCTGTCCCAAGCACCAGTAGCAGATGGGCCAGAATTCGCAAGTAGTTTTTTAATTATAAACAAGAACTGAAGAACATTCAGAAGCATGCTGAGTAGCGCACCTCAAGACCATGAAAAATTTTCGAAATACTCATACACTTTTGCCCTTGGCCCCGGAGAAGAGGGAAAAATTATAGTAAGTTCTCCATATCCAACTTAGCATTGAACAATCTCTCATGTATAGACTGAGTTCCTGAGGAGAAAAAGAGAAAGGTATAATTATTGAAAGCCTCCAGGAGGTAGCTCCAAAAGTACCAGGGTGTTGTCAATATTAAATGCAAATACAGATATAGGATTCCTCCCAACACCAGTAATACACCAAACAGCCTAACCAAACCCCTCAACCCAGTTCGAGCGTGTAAGATCAGGTTAATAAAGAACACGAAAGGCAGTAGATCCCACCTTTCTGTTAGCAACTTAAAAAAACACAAACTCAAAGTCTTGATCATCCACCACCACATTGTTATACCAAATACTTATCACACACTATTGAGAACTGTTCTTACCACAACTGTCGAGCACCTTGTTGGACACCAGGAAATGTTGCGGTTTAGAGTTATCTGGCAATTAAGTACCACACAGTAGATTGCTCACCTCCCCCCACATCTCCCAGTGCAGGAAGAGAGTCAGAGGAAAAGACAATGAAAGCTCGTAAAATTGAGGTAAGAACTATTTAATAATACAAATGAAAATTATAGTGATACTAACAATGCTATTACTACTAATTAAAGTAATAAAGAATATATGACACAGTAGCTCACCATGCACAGAAGCTAGCCCAAGTCTTAAGGACAACCCACCTACCACCCACCCCCAGGTCACTTCCTGCCTCCAAACTGCACATGTGGCCTGAATCTGACTACCACGGAATGAAACAACTCTCTTGGGTGCTCTGGGTTAGCTGACAGCACTGTGAAGTAAAGGAGATCATTCCTGTCTGAAACCAGTACAATTGTGTTTTTATATGAGAATCAGAATGCAACAGCGTGCAGGAGTACATTTGTTTGCCTTATTCTTATTTTCTGAGAACAGATTTCTGCCAAAATAAACAAATAGCAAGCAGCTAGCAAGACTTAAAATATGTATTTTTTAATAATCTTTATATTTTAAAGTGTCATTAATAAAAGTTTCATGTGCATCTAGGCACACACTCCCTTCCTATTTTGGTCTTTTATGTTTTCTGTAACAGTTTTCCTGGAAGGAAACCATTACCATTAAAAGTATATGAATATTTTTTTTACTCTGTTTGAACGATTTAATTTTTTATTTTAAAAGAAAAACTTATCCTATATAAAAATGCAAACTCTCTGTCTCTCTGATTGTCATATGGTTTAATCCCAAATGTAATTCCTCAGACTTGTTAGAGTTTACTGTTAATCAAAGTTGGCACATTTACACTCAAGGACAAATATATTTGAAATGCAATCCTGAACTTCATACCAGACTTCCAGAAAACATCCATGTAGGGGATTAAATGCAAGCTCTTCAAATCCATGTCTGTCTAGCAACAACCCTAGAAGGTGTATCACTATAGTGTCTAGACACTGAGATAATCCTCCTGATGAAAGTGGATAATAAAGACCATCCACATCATGGATCTCTATGAATGATATAATGACACAAGGCTAAACAGTCTCTTGACAAAGCTTTCATAGGAAAAAGACACTACCATATTTAGATATCACAATGGGAGGAAATTAATAATGTTTATTTAAAATTCATCCAGGCTAAAAATTGATGAACCTCAGCCTGGACTGTGGCAATAAATGAAGTCTAGAAAAAGGAAAAAAGAAATAAAGAAGAAAGCTATGGCAGGAACTCCAGAGCAGATTTACATCTCAGGAAACAAAATCAAGGAAACCGAAGAATCCAAAATGGATGCATTTCCCTGTAAAAAACACATATGACAATATTTTTATTCCAGTGGAAGCATTCCTGAACATTTGTTGCAAGAGCGGTCAGAGTCTCATTCAAGACTTAGTAAAATAAAATTTAGGACTGTCATGAGCCAAGATGTGTACAGAGTCTAACGATTAGATGGCCTAAACCCTATATACTCTGAAACTCCCTACTTATTCGAACAAGGTCCCATTGACCCAAGCAATTTGACTGAGTGCGGCAATTGGGACGCCAAGTCCCCAGGAGAGCATGATGGTCCAGTCAGAATCTTCTATATATAAAGGAAAACGACCATGAACAATCTTTTACTTTTTCATGTTCTCATACCTCCCCTCACTCCACTGTTGCTGGTTAATAGGTTGGCTTCATCCTCACCAATCTGGGTGCACCATCGCTCAATGGGATGCTGTTGTGCCATCGACTGTTGTCATTTTAAACCTTT
>NW_010257037.1:616-29702 GCF_000690775.1 Eurypyga helias | reverse complement strand
CTATGATTCTATGATTCTAACTGGAAATCCCAGTACACGGGATAGAACCTGTCAGTGGAGGGTACAGAGCGTGAGATAGCTCTGCAAACACAGTGCATAAGGTACTGTGGATTTACAGAACTTTCCAAGTGGAAACTGAGACAACAAAGACAATGCCTCCTCCTCTTCCTTGAGTTTGCAGCTCAAGTTGTAGGCAGTTCGAAACGTACCCCTCATTCTCCTGCACTAGAAAAGCTACAGTCTCCACCTTAGCATGCTTTCTATAGAAAAAAAAGCTATTTGAGAAGAGACCAAGAATTCGAAGAGTGTAACTCCTGTTGTATTAGCTATTATTAAATGGGCACAATGTTCCCGCTCCAGCAAACTGAACAAAGGCAACACGCAAACCTTCAATCCTTACGTTTTATAGGATCTTGGGAATCCCAGGACACATCAGATGCTGCAGACTACTTAGCCTGTCTTTGCAATAAGGTCCAATTGGCTTCTGAATTTCCAGCTCTTGCTTTCGAGGCCTTACAGAAAGGAACTATGAAATCAACGGGGCCTTCCTATTGCTTTTATTGGGCACAGGATCAGCCCACTGCAGAGAAGTTCTTGAGTACCAGAACTCTGAGCTCGGGACCGTCAGAGCAGGGCTTGCAGGGCTTGTTCTGTCCGTCTGCCCTGCCTTTCTTTTTAAACACAGCACATGGACTAGCCCAAAACTCTTTTTCCAGAAACACACATCTTTCTAGTTTTACTTGGCTCACTAGATTTGACTTTATGTGTTTTCTACCTCACTGACTTGTGGAATAATTCTGCATTTTTCAGGACAAAAAAGATGGATAGGGTCCTAAATTTTTTGTTATCAAAAGATAACTGTATTTTTAGTTACCTACACTACGACCTTGAGACAGGGTATATTGCTTGACTTGGTTGATGAAGTTAAGTGAGTTGTTGCAGTTGCAGCTGCAGTTTTGGGCTTTGAATAGACCAGAGAAATAGGCAATATCTGACAAACACTAAGCGGCATGATGAAATTTGTGCATATGAGTATTCTTAAGCAACACAGCTGAAGCTGGCACCATGGAATCTGTTAAACTTGGCCTATTCTTGATTTTGACAGTGTCCTTAGAGGCTGCTTAATTTAGGTTTCATTACATAGGCATAATGATGTTACAGCCTTGGTTAAAGCTGAAGAGCTTGCTCACCCATGCTGGGATGGAGCTTGCGTGAAGCACTCTATACCCTGCTTAGGGCAGCCCAGCTACTGGCAGCAGGCAGGGGACTAGTTTTTGACTCCTGCACTTCTCACCACTTCACAGCCAGGAGTTTATGGGGAGTGCTTCAAGTGGGAAATTGGTGCCTACACACTTCCTGGCTTTCGGTCCTTCACTGGTGTGGCAAGTCATTAGGTGACCACACCGATCCCCAACTCTGGATGGACCTTCTGTCAGTACAGTTTATACCCTGCCAGCTATGGGATGATTCCTGCCATGCTGAGAAAAATTAGAGAAGTGAATGAGGTTTTCATTTTTTTTTTTTTCTGATACAGTCACATCTGGACTAAATATACTGATTACTACTTATTAGCATTAAACATATATTGCCTTCTCTCCCCATTAATACAAAGAATAATACTTCTATTCTTTTAATCTCTCCTTATTTGCTCTACTGTAAACAAGTAGCTCTAAAATATTCCACAATTCAAACTGTTTGGTTACACTGTTTCTCAAACAGTATGGTAAGTGCTGCTACTTCTTCTTAAATGTGATGGGATGCTTGTAATGACAATACAAAACTGTGCCTCTCTGTAAGCCACCAATTCTTTGAAAGTAATTGTATAGCTACTTTGGTACAGAGGAACAAATGGCTGATGGTTATAAAATGGGATTTACCTGCACTGCAAAAAAAGTATCTGTGCAAGTGCAACATACTGGAAAGTGCTAATCATATTGTACTGACAACTGTATGTTCACTTGTTCGTACTAGCATGTGCATTTTAATGGAGTGAAATAAAGATTGCATCGACCCAGTATCTTTATATTACATAACTAGCTGATTATTAGTATAAGGCAAACTTTTCTAATTTTGCTGTCATAAAAACATTCCCAACAGTGGTGAAACTCAGACAGCCAGCATAACAGTCAGCCTACCATAAGAAAGTTTAATAAATATTATGGACTTTATAAAGATTACTGTATGTCTTTTAACAAACAAGAGTATCTTAAATCAACTATCTGAATGTTTTGGTTAAAAGAAACCATATTTATACAATGCTTAGCAGCATATGTAATGGCATATAATGAATATATAAATATGTAGTAAAGACTGACCTTGATTTTAAGATTTTGTGAAGCCTGTAGGAATTAGCCAATATAGAGATTAATAAAATGCTTCCTAAGAATACAGGCAATCTGTCTGCTATGAGTGTGCCGGAAACTACCTCAAAGGCTAGCCTGCCCTATTTGCCATACCACAAGTATATATCTGTGGCCGCAGAAAATGTTCTTTTAAGCATGCAAGGTACTTTTAGTACCCAAGCATGCTTACTTTCTAAGTACATTACCAAGCATTCATACTAGCAGCCAACAGAATGTCCTTTAGGTAGCAGTATACTCAGAAGCCATACAGCATACAGAATATCTCATGCATGGAGCAACCCCAGAAACTGCTTTTCCATCACAGCATATATATATATACAGACAGAAGGTTGGAAATGAGCCAGACATTATAAGAAACTCCAAGAGATTATGGTGCAATAAAGTTCAGCCTCTAAAGTGCAGCCACCCACATGCACAGAAGTCAGGCTATGCACGCTTCCAGTGTGTTACTGCCTCGCGTCAAGAAAAGCCTACTCTAGCTCATGTTTGTTCCCACCTCTTAATGGGACAGTTGAGTACCAGCTCGTTACTTGGAACGTCTTCACATATGGTATCCCTAGGGCTGCCAAGGATGACTGAAAATACTGGAAGTGAACAATGGGAGAGACTCAATAATCATCTTCCTTACTCCTCAGACTTGACACAAGCAAGGCTCAGGCATGCAAAAGAACAGCATTTCAAACAGAAGGTCAGCTTCTGCCAGTTTGAGATTTGGTGCATAACTGAGTTCTTTTCTCGTGCAAAACACACAAAGCACGCTGCTGTGACCCTTCCCTACTTCACAATTCTTACGTCTCAGCCTTAACTAGGACCCGAACTTTTGTGCCACATGATGTCTTAGCTCTCTTTGCTGAGATTACAAATACAAGTATCAATTAGATCAGCTGTGAAATTCCATGTAGCAAGAAGACCTCTGAGAACTAAATTTCCAGGCTGGTACTCACATGGAGTGTAATTCAGTGTGGAAGTATTTAGCAAGAACTACTTTAAACATTGTCATTTACTTAGTAGACACTTAATTTTTAAAAGCTATATTGGATGTTGCATCACAGGACTGAATTACCATGCTGAGATTCATTTTTTAGAGGTTAGCAGGCCTGTGGGAATGGTATGTTACTATAGACTCCGTAGACTGTCTGAAACCAAGTACATGATCCTACTGTGTGCCAGCCGATTGGAAGTGAAGCTATCGAGTTTCAGCCCAGCTCCACATGTAACTGGTCCCTAAGCACCACTCCTTCAGATACTCTTGTTTACAATCTCATGAGGAAATTTGGGACCTGAAGGGCTGGAGATCTGGCAGTCTCCTCAGGACAGGGTGGGGAGGTGTAAGAAGGAAAGATACAGTAGGAGAGCTTGCATGGAGCTATGAACTTCACTCTCTAGGACTGTCAGATCCAGCACTTTCTGTACAAATTCTTTTGAACAACAAATTCACATCCTCTCTTTTACCACCACACATATTTTCAAAAGGTATTTCTATGTTAAAAGTAGAATGAGGAAAAAATCCATAGCTCCAAATATCAGAATTCTTAAATTCTAAGTGAATTTCCAGTTCACATAAAGGTTTTGGTCTAAAGTCTCTCAGTGCTCAGATTTGGGTAACCATATGAAAGATGACAAATCTAGAAAAAAACCAAGCCTTACCTTCTTGTAGAGACTTCTCAGGTCTCTGTACTGCCACATACTATTGAGGACCTGAGATGCTGCTTTCACCACTTTTGGCGAATGCCTGTTACACACATACGTTAAAAAGGAAGAGAGAGAGAAAGAAAGAGTGAGAAAAAGGCTGTTAATTACAAGACTCCATTCATCCCAATTTTCAAATACATTGCTGTGGATTTAAACCCACAATTAAAGTGTGTTTTAAATACATCATAACATCTTTGATTGGCATCTTGGAGGCCAATGTGTTTTTGAGCAAGGGCAATACAAGTTATTTCTACAGTACTAATTATTCAGTGAGGAGCAAAATGTGTGTTCCTCAGCACACTGAGAACAAGGATTCATGCTGAGAGCATAATAAGATGAATGGGAGTGGCAGCAATTGGCAAAACGGGTGAGGACCCAACTGGCATTATGAACATCTAAGAAGATGTCCTGGATACAACTTTTGGCATAAAGGCCAAGTTAGAGCCAGAGTTTCTTTCTCTACAAGCTGACAAACTTCAACTCATGACAGTGTGCTCGACACATGAAGTGCAGGGGCCAAAAGAAACACTCTAGATGGGTGATGAGCACTGCTTTTGGAGTGCAGAGCCAAGATGCAGAAGTACAAGGAATTACAGAAAGTCATGACAAATTACATTAGGAATCCAAATTAGGGCTTGCATCTTGCTCACACCATTACCCTTTACTGATGGCAATGCAATGTCATCTTGAAAACCATATATAACTTCAAATGGACTTTATTTCCAGAAAGGTTTTGAAAGAAGCTCTAAACTATTGTTACAATCAGTGGGAACCACATATTTCTCTATTCCTCTTGGGACAAGTAACTTTAAAAAAAAAAAATCTTAAAAATACCAACAGACACTATTCTGCTCAGAGAAGAAGGGTCAAACAGAGAAGGACAGGGAAGATAACCCAGCCCACTGAGGAAGCATACCCGTGTGGTTAAGCTTGTGCTGTACCAACAACACACATAAAGCAGTAGAGTGCTAGGAACTCTTGCAAAGGTCAAAGTCTGGAGTGAGGATTGATGGAGCTTGGGGAGTCATTGGAGTGAATAATGTTTTACTCAGAAAAGGCACACGGATTGCAAACCCAAAGAGAAACCTGAAAACCAGCAGCATATGCTACTGGTTTGGGCAGGAAGTCTTCTCAGGGGTCAGGCTCTGATGCACCCTGTGACCTCCGAGAAGGACCACAGGTAGGCTGACACTCAAGATGGCAAAGCAATGTCCGTGGTACAACTGATTCAATTAACTTTTACAGTATTTTCCTAGTAATTTATTTGGTGTCTTTTTTTTTTTTTTTTTTTACCTTCCATTTCTCACCCAGAGTGCAGCAGCAGGTGAGTAATTGGTGAGTAAACAGGAATTTGATAAACCCTTTCAAGCGTAATTGCTTTTAGTATACTCACAGCTGTATCGGCTAGTGGGGTGCTGGTAGCACGGAGTAACCAGAAAAATAACTGCGCCAACCAGACTGCGAGCACTGAGGAGAAACAGGAACTGTGCGAAGCCCACATGGGCTTGGCCACTATGACCTTAGGAACACCAGCTCTCTCGTGGTCTCATACAGGGAAAAGCGCTCAAGGCCTGGGTGTGTTCCAAAGGCTAGCGGGGCCAGCCCCACACTCCCGTCACGGACACGTACCAGGATGCATGGCCAGAGTAGTACCCTGCGCTTTTAGAAGCAGATGCTTCATACTGGACAAGATAAATTCATACTGAAGCATTTTACTGTATTAAACTGAGCATGCCAGAATCTCCTATCAGACCAACAAACAGCAATTCTGATTTTTGAACAATGGATTACCTACAAGAAACCAAACCAAAGCAATGGTGTCTGAGAGTAGTATTCATGAAAGCTAAAAAATGAAACTTTCACTTAGGATGGGCATTTGTAGCACTGTGAGTTGATTGTAGTTGATTGTGACTGTAGCACTGTGGTTCTAGAACTGTCTAACTTGTAACAGTAACGCAACTCAAAGAACTTGAAGGGAGGGATATGTATCATGATTTGGGAAGGCATTTTGGAATTACTCAACACTACCTGGGCTAAATACTTTCATCCAATATAGATATGACTTTCAGAGTTATTAGGGATACTTAAGACAGGTAATTACACCCTTGGATCCTTCCAGAACTGTCTGTGATACTTTGAAAATTCCAGACTTAACAAGTATTTATAATCTCTGCCAGATAATGAACAGATAGACAAATGCATTATTCTGAGGAAAGACACATTCAACTTAAGAAAAATGGGTATGAACCTGCTTGTAATGTCAGTACATTTGATCTGGAAAATATAAATAAAAATTTTAAATAGATTTAATAATAATAAAAATGCAAATGTGAATACATCGGCAGAGCATGGGGAGCTCCCACAACTGGAATCACATAATTCGTTACGCTACTACTTTTTTACCCCTTAGAGTTAGAATGTGAGAATGTTTCGATAATGAATTTGGTATGAAAAGAAAAGGGTGACAACAGAGGAAAAGAAATGTGATTAAATTATACTGGCAATGCTCCGATCACATAGGCGAGCATAAGTTCTCATACCAAATGTAGGGTGCATAAATCTTTCCTTCAGGTTGTGGCCTGGCTTTGTGGGGCTCTTTTAGAGCTCTGATGCTGCAGGAGGCTGTGTGATGACAGCTTCGAGTAGGTGGACTGATGGGTTTTGTACACTACAGTGAAGGCTTTTTGTTTTCAAACTGCCATAGTCCCATTGCACTATACTTCTGCAGGTTGACAAATATGAGAACCAGGCTATCTGTTTTAGGCAAAAGAAGGATAAAGAGTGAACTCTTCATGAAGAGTGCGTATAGGAAAACAGACAAGATGAAACCATAGCTGCTCTCAAAATGTCACAGTCGTGTGTAAGATTTCTGCATGTTTTGGTGCCTCACAAAGTAGTCTGCAGTTATCCTAATGCGCTCTCAGAAGCCAGGTGTTGGGAAAATCCATGGATCCATTTCTCTACTATGCCCCACCTTATCAGCAAGCTGGTGACAGGGAAAAGTGTGCTGTGAAGAGGGACAGTGACTTCATATTCTTCACTCCCAGAGCGAGAGGAGCAGTAACAGAACTGCAGTGAGGTCCCTTCCTTTCTCAGGATCCCTCCACCTGCACGTCACCCCTTCTGCAGGGTGCAGTCCAATAGCTCTGGTCCCTAATGTTTATCAGGGTCTTCTGGAAGTGCTCAGAGGTAGCGGTTACTGTAGATAATTACTCTTCCTTAAACTGCACGTGCAGCGCACTCCATGCACTGCTGATGGTATGTCAAAAATGAACCACAGCAGAGACTTTTGCTATCGATACTCTGTGTTTCTTGTCACATTTCCCACTCGGCCTATGATTTCTGACGAAACTAAAGTATTCAACTCACGACTGCACAGAGGAGGCAAACACATGCAGGACTAATAGCAACTACTGGAGATGTTAAGAAAGGTGCAAGGTGATTTGCAAAACATACTTGTCTCCTTTACTCTTAGATATGCCAACCAGTTTCTCAATGCCGCCTGCGTCTCGTAAGGCCTTGGCATTCTCCATGTTTTTAGTGATGACTTCATGCAGAGTGCAGCAAATGGCAGTAACGGTGTCATCAGACATGGCCTTGCTTGCTGAGCTGTTGCTGTTGTTAGCGCCTGGCAGTCGGTGGACCAGATCCCTCATGGCATACTTGCCTTTTTGAAAGAAAATGAAGGGAGAATTCAGAAGATACAGTAATAAAGGGTGATGGAGAGGTAGAACAGGGAAAACATGCAAGACTATTAGCACCATCTGCATCACTGCATGTAATCTAATTGGCTACTGATATTGTATTGGAGCAAGCCACATTTATACGATTTGCATGTTCAAGCATTTAACACATTAGGGACTTTCAATATTTCCATATTACACCAGTTGGAGACTTCAGATATGGGCTACATCGTGCCCTTATGAAATGAAATGATGACAGTACAAGCCAAGAGTATGTAAAATGATAACCTGAACACCACAACTTACAGAGCTTAGCAAGTCCTCATCTCCCATCATACAACTCCTAACTCAAGTTACTAAAAATTGAGTGTGCATCAGTTGTTAAAAACACTACAGTGACCACAAAACAGGTGACGTTCCTGTTATTTGTGAAAAAATCTTCTCTGTATGACCAGTTTCACAGAACAAGGTTAATTCTATACTACATGCAGTAATTGAACTGGGTTTATTAGTGTTTCTATGACTTTATTGCTTATTGAGATGACACTGCGCTCTTCCACACATAATGTGCTATATGCATGGTACTGGCCAGAAAGGAAGCCTAACTAACACTAACTTCCAGGACTTAAAGTCTCCTAAAAGAAAAGGTGCAGTGAAGTTTAAAATGGTCACACTGAACTGAAGAAATGAAAAAGAAATTATGTTGTTTATTGTAACTTTTTTCATGTTTAAATGAACAAGCGTTTTTTTGAAAAGTTGTGCCCGAAAGTCATTTAGTGCTTGAGAAAATAACTAAGAGCAGCTTACAAGAATTTATATATCTCTATGTGGTATGTGAATGTAAATATATATACATGTAGGGCAGGGTTAGCACCGGAACAGCTATATCAGAAGCCTCACACCAGTTCTAGAGGGTCACTATTATGGTAAAATGGAAGCTCAGTCCTTCAATGAGATGAGGACAAGATGAGGGAGGGTGAGGGCCTGATGAAGTTGTTGCTGAGGTCAGTGGAACAATGCTGAATCACCTTCAGTGCAGCTGTGCTAGGAATTTGCATACAGCAATCATGATGAGAGTGTGTCATGGAAGATGAAAAGTACAGGAAAACTGGGGAAAATAAATATAATTAGTAATCTAATCTACATCACATTGTATGAATGAAATAATCAGGTGTGATTATTGTATATGATATGATAATTTAATCAGATTTTTTCAATAACTTAAAAATGTTCTGATCAATTAGTATTTATGAGTTCTTATTAAAAATCTTATTTCTGAATTCATAAATTCAGTTGTGTGTGTCCATACTTGAAAGTAGAGCTAAGACAAAAATCACATCTTTTAACTACCAAATGTTAAATTATTTTTATTTCTCACAATTTTGCATGCTGTGGTAGAAATACAGCCAGTCAACTGGAAGAGAATATTCATAGCACAGATTAAAACTAAAATCTCTGTGCTGAAATGTTAAACTTAAAGGTTATCAAATAGACTTTTTGGCAATGTCAGGTGTACTCACTCTATATGAAGTAAAAACATTCCTGAATATAAAGAATATAACATTACCAACAAAATGTGTGCAGTAGGATTTGAATCTTACCAGTGTGCTGTAGTACAAATACAAAACTTGTCCTCAAACATTTTTATTTATTTGCACTTAATATTTAATTGATCATTTGCATTACTAGCTTTTCAGCAATATTATTAATATCAGATGTAGTACAGATGTTAACACCACTTTCTCTTTCAGAAATTGTTTGAGCAAACTGAAAACCTTTTTTCCCCTACACATACATGAAACATCGTTCAAGAACAGCCTGAAATGCTATTTACATCTGCACCTGTTTGTTCTTGTTCTTTGTAATATGAACACATTGATAGTTGTTTATCACTTAATGGTGATTAATTCAGTCTGTAGCATACAGTAAATAAAGCTTATGTATCCAAAAAATAAAATAAACTATGATCTGCTGTAACTCTCACTCTACTAATGCGGTGTCCACCTTGCCTCAGGAGTAAGGACAAGTAGATAAATGAGGTCAGTGAGTCTTTCTACTTTACTCTGTACACACATCCAGAACAGACCAATGCTCCTTTTACCTTTCGTACCTCACTTGAAGAGTGTCTAACCGTCTCAGTCCTCTGATGGAACCAGATGACAGTGACCATTCCAATAGCAGCCAAAGACTGTGTCCCTTAGCACCGAGTATAAGGAAATATGGATGGCTGCCCCAGGCAGGTTTCCTCCCTGGAACTGGCCTAGTATTCCAGACAATAGTATTCATGCCATGACACGTGCCTTAGACACTCAAGATGCTTCTTAGAATAAAAAAAGCCTGTGGAGCTATCAGGAAAAGCTCAGTAGGAAAAGTAAATAAAACACAAACAAGGTAGAAGCATTCGGGACATGTTCATGCTCAACAGTTTTAATATTTCTGCTGTGCACACACATCTTCCCCTGCACCTAGGCAGGGAAAGATCCAATCGGTATTAGATACTTCAAATCAGTAAACCAGGCTAACGTGCAACACTGGGACAGTACAGCGTCCCTTCTTCTGAGTGGCTGTGGTAATTCCAGCTCAATAATACTATTCAATTCTTCAGCAGTTGCATATTTAAACTAAAATATATTCTGAGTATTTTTTTTCCTATGAATTACATCAAATTTATCCTTTCAATACAAAGTGCCAGAAGACTCGCAGTACAAATCTGTAGACCTAAAATCTAGTCAGCGTATTGCAGCCGTGCAAGCTGGTGTCCAGTCTGGAGACCCCTCTGTCATAACCTGAAATGGCAGTGAAAGCCAGCACCGCCACCTCCAACAGAGCGGCTCACCCGTGCAGGTATAGCATCTCACTGCACAGACAGGCATCACGGCTCAAGCTGTCCTTGCAGAGGTTCACCAGAAAAAGGTGGCACACCAGCTGGGAGAAGAGGGGAATGGCTGAGCTATTGGGTCGATTTAAGTCACTGTTTACATGGTCTTAAAATCTACTAACAAGAGTAACTGTTAACACACTTTCTGCGATCTTAGTATTTGAACGCTTCGTTAGGTATTTGAAAATATGTTTGGGATGAAAAAAAAAAACCCCTGCCTTAGCCACAAATAATGTGTTACTAATTTAATTCAAAATGTAAGAACTTACATTGAAAAAGACGTAAATTTGGTTTAATACAGACTTAAGTCATGAAAGCTGGAAGGACTATTCTTTATACTGTAAAAAACATTCCACAGTAATGTGCCTGCATTCCTAGTGTGTTTTCTGAAACTATACATAATTAATAAATTCCTGTAATACATTCACAGAAAAACAAATTGGTTATCAGTTAACTTCTCTTATCTCAATTATGTTCCCGCTGCTTTACAACAGACGAGAAGAGTCATGGTTTTTTACCACTAAGTACAAAAGAAATCCTACTCTAGTTTGGTGGTGTAACTTTCAAGTAATGACAACGAAAGCACAGCTACTGCTACATCAGCCCAACACAGCTGACACAGACGCGATCCTTGACTTCTGCGTTACTGTATGTTACAATCTGCAGATCGTTTGCCTTTAGAATTGGTGTTTTCAATGTTCAGAACCTCTTCTGAAAGCAGACAGAAATGTCTAAATGGAAAGCATTTTTGTAATGTCAGCAAAGTTTTATCTAGCACCACCAGTAGGAAGGCTGGGGAATTCAATTTGCAGCTCAAGAAGTCTCCCTGAGCTGAGGAAGTGAGAAATGATGAGGGTCCTGGGAAGAGAAGGATGTGTGTGAGAATTATATTAAAAATAAATAGCATTGTTAATTTTCAGTAGGGTTCATACAGAAGTGCTTTGATCTACAAATAAATTGATTTTTTTTATTTGAGCAACATTACACATTCTGAGACGCAACACTGATTTGCTGCTTTTAAAGAGGATTTGGATAATATGATTAAACATAACCACCAGCTTGACAAGGAAAAAAGAAATCATATTTATTTGTTCCATTTCACTCATAAAGGAAGGAAGACAGACATTAAATAGCCATAACGTGGGGACAGCGTCACAGGAAAAGGGGTAGTCCTGCAAGTGTTTAGGACAGCAATTTTCTGACACTATACATTTTGAGGTCATTTTTCTAAGACAAGACTTCTATTACCGTTTTTTATGGAGGGCAGGATTTATCTGTCACTGTACATGAAGTCCTTGACTGTAAGATGATAATATTTGCTTACTAAACATTTCAACAGTGCAGGTTTATCATCTTTTTGTTTGCAGGGTAAGTCTCATTAGCACCTTACTACACACCTCTCTTACTTAATTCAGGAAACTTTTTCCTTCATAGATTCAAACTGATAGCTGTCCTAAGAAAGATTCTGCCTTCAGAGCAAAACAGTCGAGCAAACTATTCTTCTGGTAGATTTAACAGGAGCAAAATGATCACAGATAAGGTTCCACTTTAGGAAATACTTCACTACTATTGCCTTGAGACAAATTTACCGCTGATGTAACCCCATTGACTTCATTTCCATTTTCACTCATCTCTGAAAAATGACTTTGACACATTGGCACATTTATTAAATAGTTGTGGCACGGTTCCTAGTCTGAGAGAACAAGGCTAGGAAAATTAACCTACTGAAAACATGAGAAACCTCAAGCAGATATTAATTCTAAGAACTAAGAAACCTGTCCCAGAGGTAAAGCTTGCTTTAATAAAAGTAATAAATCACTATTTTTTTCTCTCTCAAAGATACCCATTAATTCACACTGTGTAGCTAAATAGTATTAAAATAGCAAAACGCCACCATATTTTGTTGTAATGATACAGATATCCTATTCCAGAACTACTGGTTTTGCATGCCACAACATACATGGATTTTCTTCTCTTGGTTCTAACATGTGCGCTCTACTTAAATTTCCAGACATATGTGTTTCTGTGCACTTGCATCATCCTTGTGTTTTTAAGACCATTCAAGTTCACCATTTCACAGCCTTTTTGGAAAGAATATTACTGTGAGAGCTTTTACTATTATTTCAAATCATTATGTAATAAATGTGCCAAAATTGTCTATTCAATTTGGATGGAATAAATTTTAATCGTGAGTCAGTGTATTCAACTGATAGTCTAAAAAACTAGAGTACACACATCACACGATAGCAGTGGCAGAAATACCACTTCTGTATTTGATAGTTAATCTGTGCATAACCCTTTATCTAGTCAGATACTGTTTTCTTGAGGTGTAACTGGTAATCACTATTGGTACTAGGGTAGCATCTGAAAGTGCTCCTTAGGGTCCAGATGTGATTGTACCAGAGGAACACTGTCCTCTCACTGAAAACTGGAAATCGTCAGTACATACCGAGGTTCCAGAGTGGGGTGTAAGAGCCCAGAAAAAAATGACTATGCTCAGTACGATTTGTAGCAAACTCCGGAATTGGACTGCCTAGGCTGTAACAGGTATTTTGTAGGTATCAGAGCAGCAGTGAATCCCCTCTGATTTAAGACAGTAAGGGTTTGTTAGTTTTCATTGAGAGATTTTCTTCTATCACTGAAACACCTGAGGGGGAAAACTATCCCAAATTTTAAAATCAACATAGGTTAAGGCGTAAGAGATGCTGTCTGACTGGGTCTTAGAGCCAAAATGTTTTTTTAGGTACCAAAGTCCTTTTACTTCTATTAAGGATGTGCACAAACATTTGTAATCTCTGTCATTTCAGAGTAAATGCATACAAAGACTTTTCACTACATAATGTTAATTGACTATAGTACTCCAATTATCCCTATCCAAAAAATTACCATCTCAGTGATCAGTTAAACTGGTTTGAGTAAGCACCTCAAAACTCGTGGGATGGAGCACTGCTTTAGCTGGTTCACATTAAGCTTTGCCTGCCAATTAAGTTCGGATAATGAGTGCTTTGAGCTAGAGAACAATGCCGGATTTTACCTCCATGCAGGTTTGTTTGAACTTAAATTTTAAGATTCTGCAGAGAAAAAATATTTTTGGAGAAGACAGAAAGAATAGAAAGCCTTACGCTACGCACACATGCCCTCCTGTGCCCCCAAGCACCCAGGTGCACTTTGCTGACGGCTGTTCAGGCAGAACCAAAGATCAGGTGGAGGTCTCAAGATTCTCTCTTCCCCTCAGCAAAACGATACCTATTTTTTTACTTTTCCATCACCTCTGATGACAGGCAGCAAGATTCAAGATACAAGATCAGTATTAGGTGTGGACCACAAGGAAGAGGAACAGTATCTTGCCTGATACATTGTATGCAGTGTGCCATTCATTGGCTTGCTTTTTTTAAAATCTTTTTTATCAAGAATGAATTCAGTGATAGGTAGTGTAGCATATAAAGCCCCACAGGGAGCAGGAGTAGTCATCTTTTAAAGTTTCAAGGAAGAAACCTCTCAAACTTTCACAGACAGATGAAAGTACGTGCACCACCAATATCTGTGTTGGCAATGTCAACTGAGATTTGCTTGTAAAAGAATCAAATACCCAGAAGAGTAACCAAAGTGAAAGTTTTCATCTTCTTAAAAAGATTAAAGATGCTGGTTCTGTATTTTGCAAGAGAAAGGCATGGCATGAGCAGAACTAGGAATGACAAAGGGCACAGCCATAACAGGGGCAGAAGAGCAGTATGGATAGAAGCTAGTAGCACTGGACAAAGACAAAAGAGAAGCATTTTGGTATTTTCAACCTGAACATGCCATGGGAAATCACAACTGGGTGCAATGCAATTGCTGCTTTTCAGAAAATTGCTTTCTCAGATCCATGATACTTCATAGATTTTCTTTCCTGTAGCAGCATTTTAACCCTGCTGTTTTCCCCCTTCAGCTTCCCTGTTTCCAGAAACACAACTTTTCTATTATTTCATATATTTCCCACCTCCCTATAGCTGACTATTTTTCTTGCTTTCAACTCACCTTCTCAGGCCTGCCCCTTGTCCCCTCTATTATCTGACCGATATTTTTTCTTCCTTGCGCTGTACCCCCTCAGTCCTCTGGGTCTTAACCACTGAGCTTTCATGTTCCTTGGCCGTCTCTTACCTAGCTGATATTTAACCGCACATCTCTGCATCCACCGGGTCTGCCAAGCTTTTCCAGTCTCTCCTCATACTGGTTTAAACCACCTCCAGTTGGATGCTCAGCTAGATTCTGTTTTTTTCACACCCCTGCAGGCTCGTGACCCCTGCCAGGCTCCTGCTCTTTAATGCAATGTAACTAAAGGGAATTTTAGCTAGCTTACAAGCATAGATTTTAAACTTGAAAATACCACTGTGTTTAAAAGCTATTGCTCTTGTATTACTCTTGTTGCCTCTCTTGTATATCTCAGTTCCACAGACAACTATCTATTTAATCTACTGTTACTCCTGATTTTACTCCTCTCTCAGCGGAATACCTTCATATTCTGCATTTCCCTCACACAGCAAGACTGCAGATATTGAGGCTTTATATTAGCAGTTGTCTTAAGACCTAGAGATTAAAGAACTCCCAGAGCTCTTTAGCTGGCCATAAAGTGCAAATTCATGCAGTATCTGTCCCAACCCGTGCTTAAAGGCTAGGTCCATGTCTACACTTTGCATGCAGAAGCGCTTCAGCTGGCTCCGTCAGAGCCAGTGCCAAAAGCAGAGCAATGTATTGAGACCCTGCTATACATCTCTGCCTCTTTCATCTTTGCTGCTGTCTTTTTGGCAATTGGCATGGGAGGCATGCTGCCACAGAAAAAGTAGATTTCTGGAGAAATTAGCTCTCCTGTGAGGGAGCAGATGTTTGCAGCAGAACAGCCAGAAAACTAGTGCAGAACTGGATTTATGGGAACCAGGGCCAAACGGAATTTCTGTTTCTTAATAGCAACTCTCACCCAAGCACAGTGGATGGCTTCTACTTTGAATGTTAATCCATATATTAGCTGAGCAATCTCCATCCTGTCTCTCATGCTGGAGAGGCAAACCATCAAATGCAGGCAGCCCAACTCAGGGTGCGTTCTCTGACTTGCAACCTGGTTTTGGAAGATGAATTTGGGAAGAGGTGTAAGCATAATTTGTCAACTGTCTCACCCACACTGAGACCATAAATATGTCAGTTCAAGTCTAGCTTGATCTGCCTAATTATCTGTTGACCTGATATGCCAAATAACTAGTGGGTCCACAGGAGAAGAAAAATCTCCACTGATAAGCTTCTATTTGTCAACCACGAACCAAAGGAAGCAGCATTTTTTAAGGCAAACTGTCACAAACCCACAGATAGTACTGCTCTTACGTTGTTCCCCCTCTCCTGGCCAAAGCAAGGGATTTGGGCGGTGGCTTTGGCTGTCTTCCTTGCAGTCTTAGCTTTGGTAGGTTGGCTGGGAACAAAAAGCAGCCCTGAGGAGAAGGACTTGGGGGTACTGGTGGATGAAAAGCTGACCATGAGCCGGCAGTGTGCGCTGGCAGCCCAGAAAGCCAACCGTATCCTGGGCTGTATCAGGAGAAGTGTGGCCAGCAGGTCGAGGGAGGGGATTCTGCCCCTGTACTCTGCTCTGGTGAGACCCCACCTGGAGTGCTGCGTCCAGCTGTGGAGCCCTCAGCATCAGAAGGATATTGACCACTTGGAGCGAGTCCAGAGGAGGCCACGAAGATGCTCAGAGGTCTGGAGCCCCTCTGCTATGGGGACAGGCTGAGAGAGGTGGGCTTGTTCAGCCTGCAGAAGAGAAGGCTCCGGGGAGACCTTATTGCAGCCTTCCAGTACCTGAAGGGGCTACAAGGAAGCTGGGGGGACACTTTTTACAAGGGCTTGTAGTGACAGGACAAGGGGCAATGGTTTTAGACTAAAGGAGAGTCGAATCAGACTAGGTATAAGGAAGAAGTTCTTCACAGAGAGGGTGGTGAGGCACTGGAACAGGTTGCCCAGAGAGGTTGTGGATGCCCCATCCCTGGAAACACTTAAGGCCAGGCTGGATGGGGCTATTAGCAACCTGACCTAGTGGAAGGTGTCCCTGCCCATGGCAGGGGGGTTGGACTAGTTAACCTTTAAAGGTCCCTTCCTACCCAAAATATTCTATTATTCAATAATTCTATGAAAAATGACAGGCCCAGTCTTTATTGTTCTTTGATCCAAAGAATTTGATCTTGCATGCTTGGGATTTATATCCAGAGTGGATGAGGTCCATGTGGGCAATCGATAAAATAATTTGTTTTGAATTAGTTTTATTCACATGTCCTGCCAGATATACAAACTGGAAAAGGCATGGAAAGGAGTTGTTTGCCTACCTGTTGACCCAGGTAGTGTAGATGTATCTAATTAATCAGCTTCTTTACACACCAACAGACTTATTTCTCATTTAGACTGCACTGTCGTCTCTCCTTTCATCTTTCCACTAGCCCAAGGTAAAAGAGATTCTGCAAAGGGAAGCGATTCCTCAGTTTAATTGCTGCAGGCTAAATTTTCTGATTACTGGAGCGGGTTTTCGTCCCTTGCTATCCTCTTTCCTGCTCCCTGCAGAGAATAGAGTTTTTGGAAGGCTGATTTTTTTAAAAAAATATAGTCATTTAATTAATGTTATGATTAATCAGTGTTTCTAAAGTGCTTTGAAGAGGAAAAGTGCTATGTGAGTTTTGAGTGGAATTCTAGTTTTATCTGTATTATTTTCTGAGATAGGATAATATTTTGTTAATAGTCTGAATCAAGGGACTTTAGATTAGGCCATAATGAAGAAATAAGAATGTAATCTATTTTTGGAAAAATAAGTTTAGGCTTCAAGATCTATGTCCTGATACAACACCCACTGAAATTAATGAGCCTGTCTACCAATGTCAGAAGGTATTAAATTGGATTCATAAAGAAGTAGTTTTTCTTTTCTACTTTGGTTTTTACTGTGTCCAAAATAGAACAAGACTCTGACAGTAGACTGATGTAGCCAGAGCAAACTGCAACTAGACATTATCCTGCTCTATCTGTCCAGGAAGCAATTGCTATTTATCTGCTACTTTTTTCTCTTCTTCAGTTGTGATACAATATTGCCTGAAACTAATGAACAAATTTGTCCCCACTGTATAGTCTGAAAGACTGATTATTTTTGCATCCTTTTATATTCAGTTACAATGGTATTATTGTGAAATGTACAAAAATTCTTATGTTTAGAGATGTACATTAAAATATTAAGAGAAATAAAACCAAAAAAGATCCTCATCATATATTCTGTTATTAAAGATGAAATAATATGCACAGATGTAAATGGAGTAGCACAATAAATATAAATCTTGGTAAAGCAATAGTGCCTGTTGAAAACAACTCTTCCAAAAAATATCAAAACCACATCAGGTCGTACTGCAGTATTCATATATTCCCTAATTACTGCAATGTTCAAACTTTTTAAAAATCATCACCATGAAAAATCAACATGAAGCTGTTAATTAATCTGTGCATGATAGCAAATACATATGCTTTATTGAGTACCATACAATAAAATAATTCATATTTAGTAACAAGATCCCAGTTAGTATCTAAGCCTCAGTGAGACCACACACTAATTTCACAGATGTCAATGTCTGGGAGAAGGACAGAAGGGGAGAAGAAAAAGACCAAGTGAAAGAATAGCAACACAAAAAGTGCTAACTCTTTAAAAAATATTTTTAAAAAATTCAAAGATAATTTATCCAGGAAAGGGTAGGAGTAGAGTACAGTATTTGCTTTTTTCCTGTAATTTGGAATTCTTAGCAAAGACCTCACAAAGACACAGTGTCCCTCTGTTGAACTGCTAATGCATCAGTGTAACTAAAACAGACCATACAAGTGTCTGCTGCAGTAACAAAGTTATAGGTACCTTTATTAGAAAAGGGGTCTCTCACACTGGTCATACAGAAAGTGGATAGGTACTCAGTTTTACTAGGTATTTTTTAGAGATCAATCCATTTTGCAGATAATCCTGATGTTCTGACTCAGTTTATTCCTGTTCTTGACAGCGTGCTTTGTGTTCTCAGAGGAAGTCATTGGAAAAGAGCAAAATATGTTGCAGTTTTCTATTTTAATTCACCTGAAGCTACTACAGTTCAAGGTCTGACTACAGTAGGTGTGTAAGCAAGCATATGGTACAGAGACAAAATAAGCTTTGCGTTCTCATGGAAGAGCAAAAATGCATGTGATAACCTTCCTCAAGTGATGTAAATGATATTATTTCTTGTTTCGTCTACAACATGACTAGTTTTTACATTTCTCATAAAAAACCATCCTCAGCTCGTCTTAGCTGTACAGCTCACTGTTAGCTGTGTTTAAAGAAATTGTGACAAATGAATCCTAGTCCTGACTCTTCCATCAGAGTACAGATCTACTAGAACACAGTTCTGTTTGTGCTTCCTCAGGAGGTGGGAGTCAAAGGGTTCACAATTGACTTGCTTTTGGGTTGTGCCACTGCTGTTCCTTTCAAGGTAACAGCTGCAGGTGGCATCTTCAGGCTAGTAGCTGATCAAATCTTTTCTCTAGTGGCCCTCAAAGAAACCTTGCTTCAGAAATCCATTTCAGCTTGCTCAGTGTCACTAAATTATTGCTTTTTTAACCTGAGTCACAGCTGCTCATCTACATCTGAGTAACAGACAGAGGGAGGGTTTTCAGGACTATGCACTCATTGAATTTCCTTCTCTTACCTCCACGGGGATGCAATTGCCAACATGGCAAGAGTCAGAGTCCACACGCCAGACTTGATACGCTAGACTTGATCTCCTTGCTGGAGATCTAGTTGGACAGAGCAGATTTGTTTAAGGCAAAGACCATAACTTCTTAGATCCTTTAAGTTCATCTCTCTCAGACCTCTGCAACATTGGCTGATCTCTGCTGCTCCCAAAGACAGAGAGAGAGAATTGGGCAAGTCTTCCAAAGGTATTCTACACTCTCCAGACTTGGGGAAAAGAAGAATCTGCCAGAAGGCAGCTGGCTCCTCGGTTCCACATGCCTTATTCTAAATGATCAGAGTGCTCTGAAAGAATAGGGGAAAGTGAAAATTTGACATATACTCAGCAGCCTCGCTACTTCCCAGTGATGTGGCAGAATATAAACTACACTCTGCACTGCAGGGGAAGGATGGAAGGTGAGGTTTGAAGTGCTAGAAAAGATTCGATTTAACAACAACAACAACGAAGTAAAGCATAAAAACAAATGCCCTCAAGCAGAACTGAGCTAGTGAGATGTGAGATACAATGCTGACCTCCTAACCACAGGAGATTCGGAGGACAATATTCCCAAAGGTAAACTATTTCTTGATAGACTGCTCCACTGCAAATGATAAATTCAATTTGCAGGATATCCTCTTCCCTCTGTGAAACCGTTGTTGTCAGTGTCACCTTGAAAAATCGTGCGCACAACTATATGACTTTGCATATACTCATGCTAATAGTATGCATTTTCCTCTAATTAAAATTAGCACCCTGATTATTTCCTAGAATAATCCTGAGTTATGAAATCCAAATAATGTATAAAACATATCACTTTAAGAGCACCCTGAGTAGCACACAATCTGAGAGATCCTGTAACTCTTCTCCTGAGAGAAGCAAGTAATGAGGCAATTTATTTTCCTCATGTTGCACATTAGATCTACCAAACAGCAGGTGAACTCTGAACACCACCACTGAACATTCTGTTGGTAGATGGAGCTGAATTACTGCCTTATGCTGCAAAACCTGTAAAATTGGACTAGGAGCTTTTATTTTTTCTCTTTCTCAGGATTGCAGAAGACTCATTGGGATTTTGATATGAAAAGGAAATTCAGAGCCTGTAACTTGAATAAAATGCAAGGACAACCATACACTAACAGGGACATTCACTGATGAATTAAAAGACTAGGTTCCTTATGTTAGAAAGACTAGGCCACTTTGTTTCTGCTACCCAAGGTGCTAAATGCATAAAACTGAGGTGCAACCATGCATGAATGCGGTGCCTCGCTTAGTCATGCTTGACTGTGGACCTTGATACTTCTGGTAGCAAAAATGGAATTAAAATTGATGCAAATAATCTCCTTATAAAACACAGAACACCTGAGGTTGTCAAGATCATCTAGTCCAACCCCTCTGCTCAAAGTAGGGTCACCTTGGTGTTTTTTTATATTCGGATGGAATCTCCTGTATTTCTGTTTGTGCCCATGACTTGTCCTGTCACTGGACATCACCAAGAAGAGTCTGGCTCTGCACTCTTTACACCCTCCCATCAGGCATTTAGATACATGGGTAAGATCCCCTTGAGCCTCCTCTTCTCTAGGCCAAACAGTCCCTGCTCTCTCAGCTTCTCACAGGAGAGATAGTCCAGCCTCACACTCATCCTTGAGGCCTTTCACTGGACTTTTTCCAGCATGTCCATGTCTCCCTTGCACCGGGGAGACCAGAACTGTACCGAGTACTCCAGGTGTGGCCCCACCAGTGCTGAGTAGAGAAGAATGAAGCTCAGTCAACCTGCTGGTAATGCTCCGAATGCAGCCCAGGAGGCTGTTGGCCCATTCTGCTGCTTGGGCGTGCTGCTGACTCATGGAAATTTTTTTGATTTTTCTTGGCAATTAAAATGATGGCAGTGTAGTCGGTACAGCGAATGTGACACCACATTTTTTTAGGTTCTTACCCTAACTCTGGACACTAACCCTAAACCCTAGTAACTTAACCCCTAACCCCTTCCCCAGCATCCTCCTCTAAGCCCTAAAACCAAGACCCATCACAAAGCCTAAGAACAAACCCTAACCCTTAATCTTATTCCCACCCTAAACCCTTGCCCTGGTCCCGAGACTTAAATTGTTGTCTCTAACCCTAACCCTAGCCCTCACTTCTACTCCCAACACTCAACCCCCCCAATCCATGCCCTAACCACAAGCCCTTTGCACAACATCCAAAGACGTTCTCTAACCCTAAAGCCTAATCTCTCACCGCAAAAGTCAAGGCCAAACCCCCTGCCCTACCCTCTACGCAGATGACCAAAACCTAAGCCCAACCCCTCCTTCTTGGCTCTGCACGTTCACCCTCTCAGGTATCTGTGCCTGGGAGGTAGGCATGGCAGGAGCTTTGGATCTAGGGGCATCCTCATTCTTCAGCACTTGCGTAGCCAGGAGCTGGAGGCTGGCACATAAGGACATGAAGGGTGTGAGACAGCTGGGCCAACAAGGGTGATTTTGTGGCTGTAGCAGGAATTCAGGTGTTGGGACGTCGAGTGTGAGGTGACATTTGTTAAACCTAACTGACCACTAATCCTAAACCTGACTCCGAACTCCTACTCCACCCTACCCCAATTCCAAACTCTAATCCCTGACCCCAGTATCACAAACATAAAGTCTGAGCCTGTAACAAAACCCAATAATAAATGATCTGGTAAAAGAAGAAAATCAATTGCCACAAGAAATATTTATAATTGTCAAAAAAGAAACCACATTTTTTGGGCATGATCTTGCTCTCATAAAGCTGAGAAGGAGCAGTGAGGTAAAGTTTCATTTATCACTGTCTCAAGCAAACATTAGTGTTCACTATGTGACAAAATTAAAGATTTTTCTCCCGTTAGCCATGGTATTTCTGCAGCACAAGCTGATTCCCAGCTTATTTGACTTAGCAGAAATACCCAATTAAGATTCCTGCCTATGAATCAAATCCAGTGTAAAGCAGCTGGAGGATAGTGATGGATCTGATGCAATGCAGTAGCAAATGGCACTGGTCTTCCCTTTGACAATTATGCTAAATATGCTATTTAAATGGCATCACTAAACTCAATGGATCTTAAATACCATAGCCCTTTTCATTAAAAAAAAAAAAAAATCTACTCAGGTAAAGGAAAACTGAAAAAATGGGAGGAGGAGGGAGAATATTAGTACCAGCATATCAGCTTCTGAGTGGGATGCAGTCAACAGTAATATCGTGCAGCCATGTGTTCCTTTCAACATGAGTTCCTTATCTAATATAATCAGCAATATAAAAATATTTGCAGTCATGTTGTATTAAATTTATAGCAGAGAAACCGTACTGAAAAGATTTAAAAATCATTAATACAAAGCACACCCTTACCAATTATGTGGTATTCTATTGGATATTTCTTAGCTTCCAGATTTATTGACATGCATATTCTTATCTTTGAAAATGTCTGAAATATATCCTCAGTACATATTTATTTCAAATATTAAAAGTAAACATCCTGGAGAATATCTTGGAACATGGCCCACTTCTGAGCTATGAAATCCTCTTCTGAAAACAAATTAAAGTAGATAAATCTGTTATTTATGTTCAAGTTCTCTTTGTCCTGGAATTATTTTTCCTTTCAGAGACTGAGTCAGATAATGCTCTTGTTATAATTCATAGAAGTATTTGGTTTTAGATACACATGAAAAAAATGTTTATATTAATATGAAGTAAAATTCATAAGTACATCTAGCATCAGGACAACTGCGGTTGGAAAAGACATCTGGAGTTTGTCTAGTACAACCTGCCTGCCCAAAGCAAATGCAAAACCAGTGCAAAAACATCACAACAAACAACTGCCTATTAATAGGAGAAGATGTGTTACATCTGATACAGCTGACATAATACACTGGACAGCAAGTCTAGTCCCTTTGCTGCTCTCCTGCTAAAAAGACCACTATTCATAACGAAATACATACATAAGTACGACGAATGTGTCTCTTTTTCCAGTGCAATTTTTGAACACAATTTTGCCTGCATAAAAAGCATACTGGACTGCACTCTTTCTGGTATGAATATATTCTGTTAGATGAAGGCAGCAAGAGTACATAAGTGGAAAGATTAGCTAATACAGAGTAGAAAATACGTATTTATTGACAGAACAGGAATGGAAATTAAAATGGTTTCTATGTACAGGCACATAATACTACACAGCTACAGATGCCTTTAAAACCCTAATCTTTCTTTAACAGAAACCTCTATTACATTAAAATTTTAAATTAATCCATGTTTTAGCTATCTCAAAAAACTACGCTTCTTTTCTTTTGCCATGGCAGTTGAAACGATGCTACTTGTCAAACATTTGGTATTTTGGGAGAAAAGTGGGCGTAAGAGTATGTCCCAGGAAGGAATGTACTGGCAGAGCAGTTGCAGGTGACTCTCACAATGTTAGCCTTTATCCTTGCAGATATGCACTAGGAATGCTGAACAATAAAGGAAGAGCTCAGAAATGAAGAGCAGACTATTCAAAATCATCACAGCAGTAACATGGCATCCCTTATAAGGTTTCAAGAGTAGTTTTGTGGGTTTTTTTGGAACCTACTGGTAGTTTGCACCTATTAAAATGCAAATGCAGCAATAAAATATGGTATATTTGTGCAATTTGTGTTTAAAAGAAAATATACTGTAGCAGAAGGTCTCATGGAGGAAGCTTGTGGATGTCACTTGTCTTGACCAGTAAAACCTAAAAGAACATTCTTACATAACTCTCATGAGAAAGCTAACAGAACTGCTGCAAAGAGGATGAAAAATGTTTGAATGGTGCTATTCAGAACAGTTACCAATGGTTCATCATTCAAATAGAAGCATGTATCAAATGAATTCTATAGAAAATATATAATGAAGTAAGTTCTACAGACAATCTTCTATCCATGGTCTATATCTATCCAGTGTCACAGTCAGTGGTATGGATGGTGAAAAAAAGAACAGGGGCTGAAAAATGTTTGAGAATTGGTTTAGAATTCCGTTATCTTGATTTAGGAAGAGGGAATTCATTAAAGGCAAATGGATAATATTATACACAGGAAGGAGATGACTATCTGCAGAAACACAGACTGAAGAACAACCTACTGAGTAATAATTCTGCAGAAAAGGATCAGGAAGCCCAAGAGAATCATGAGATAGGCATGTGTTATAAGATGGGTACCTGTGAGAAAGACAGCTATACAGGAGTGTATTAATAATTATTCCTGGCAGAATATAGAGATAATATGTTCCTCTGTGCAAAACCTACGGAGTTAGGCTACTACCGTGAATGCTGAACTTCAGCAAATATATGGATCAACTAGAATGAGTCCAAAAGAAAGTAACAAGAATAGCTACGAAGATGGACCAAATACACTGCTGCTACCTCAGCTTCAATAATACATTAAACTACTCTAACTATAGCTCTTCAATCTGCAAGCATGGTATAATGCTGTCTTCTTTGTGGTACTGTACTGCAGTGGCATCATTCTTACTTATTGTTTACATGAATTACTAGAAATGTAGCACAGAAGGTTTCTACTGTAGGCTGCAGATCAAGACAAGACAAAAAAAGCAGGGTCCTGTTAAGGAATACTATTTATTTAGTTTAAATAAGTAAGTAAGTTTTAAATAGAGTGAATTGCTTAGAGTCAAACATTTAGCACTACGACAAAGGCGTTACAGCATAATATTGAGTAATTTAGTATACTGTTTCTTCATTACTTAGCATGAGTAACTAGATTTGCTAAAGCCTTACACCTCAAGCTGTGAAATTTCACTTAGATATGTTTTCAGCTGGGATAGAGTTAATTTTCTTCTTAGTAGCTGGTACAGTCCTATGTTTTGGATTTAGTGTGAGAATAATGTTGATAACACCCTGGTGTTTTTGTCATTGCTAAGTAGCGCTTTTCCCAAGTTTAGTCTGGCAGAGTGAGCAGGCACACAAGAAGCCAAATCGGAGGATCAGGAGGCTACAACCATCAACAAGATGAGAACAGTTGAAGGCTTTCCTGGAGACAGAGAAAGAATCCAATAAGGTGTTAGAAGACCCCAGACCAGAAAGCACCATCGGACCGAGGAGGCGCATCCTTAGAATTTTAGTCCATGAAACTCGCACTTTACCAAGGGGCTAAGAAGCGTTTCACCTTTTTCTTTGTCCAAAGGTGGAAGTATACTGTTGTTTCTGCAGACTTGGAAAAGGTTTCTTGCACTAGCCCCGCTGGAATAGCTCCTGGCATGATACTACTAACTCTAGGCTCTATGGAGCTCAATACACCACCATTGCTGTTAAAAACACCTCTTTCTGTGGCTACAACAGTTGTCTTCATCCTCACCGTTGAGTGCTGAAGGGCTTACAGGAATGGCTTTAGGTACTGAGTTAACATCATCTGAGAGCGAAGGAATCCATTCCAAAGTCAAGCTCAGGAGGCTGCGATGAGCTGTGTGCTTTCAAAATTGGTTGGGGAGAATTTGGAGACTTTATAGGCAACTCTGGATTACGTTGAGCATCATTTGTCAAGAGATTAGGGTTGAGTACAGGACTTTCGAACTTGTGCTCAAAGGGCCTTGCAGCACCAGGGTAAGGTTTTGTTGTAAAGCGGTTGTAAGAATAAGTGACTGTTTTTTAAATCTGTGCAGTTCCTTTAACATGGCCTTTGTCAGGGAAACTTTTCTGAGGATAAAAAGTGGACTGCACAGTGTCCTCTCTAGAGGATCTGAAAACTGCTGGCTTATTCTGAGGTGGAGGAGGGTCAGACACAGAGTTTGATGTGATTTAAGAGATAGAACAGGACTATTGACTGAGGTTGTGCATACTGTACGGAAGGTGCAGGAGGAGGAGCTGTGGCTTGAAGGACTGGCTCATAGCACTTCTCACTGCTGAGCCTATCCATTGATTCATCACTAGTTGGATTCACCTCAGAATGACTGGTAAAATTCCACTGATTCTGTGAATGCATCGGTTTATCGGGCTCAGAAGGATGGCTGACAAGAACCTGCGCAGACGGCTTATTGTCAAAACTCCTGTGATCAAAATATGAGAGCTGCTTCTGATAATACTCTTCACCTTCTTCAGGATCATAAAGATTTGAGACCTTCACTTGTAAATGAAGGAAATACACTGGTTGGAAGATAATATAACATGAACTTGCAAAAGGAATGAACTTCTTAACTTACTGGTATTTGGAAGAAAGGGAAAACAGAGCTCCAAAAAGAGAAGCAAGTGAGATGGGAGAAATGGCAGATTCAGCAACCTGAGTCACCAGATCCAGGTCTCTGAATCTCTGGTTTCCTCGCATTTTCAAACAGCACAATTGCCCATGTTCATTTGATCACCACCCTTCTTTTCCTACTCTCCCTGTTGTCTGCTCCCTTTCTTTCAGAATCAGGAGATGCAAAAAGCAGAAACATCCTATGTCTGTCCACTTATCTTCATCATCCAGGGGATATTCTTTCTCTTTGTTCACCGCCTTCAGGTGATTTGGCAATCATGGCTTCTGGGTCAGTTGCTGCCATTGCCAGATGGAGAAAGTGTTCTGTTCTGACTCAGCTGTCCCGCAAGAGTTACACACACGGAAGGGCTGATACTCAAGATAAGGGCTCTTCCCAGCCAGATTAGCCTGTGAACAGCTCCGCTTGGATGCCTTCCCCTGCAATCTAATCTAGGCTCTGCCCCACGACTGGTAATAAAGAAAGCTCATGTCATCCTAACTTTCAAATGAGTACCGCTGCTTCTGAAAATACTTTCATCAATTTTGCAACAATGATGCGCTTTTTATAATGCCTTTTAGCTGACGATGTCCAGGCATTTTCTTCACATTAATTGTCCCTGACAATCACAAAGACATGTGATTATTCATTCACAGTTAAGGAAACCAAGGCAAGACAGGTCAATGACCAGCTCAAGAAGCCATCTAAAATAATTGGTTTTCCTCCTCAGGAGTGACTGAACAAACCTAGAGAACAAATTAACTCTTTCAACTTTCAGATGTGCTTTTGTTGTGTTCACTTTCTAAACTACTTAATTCTCTTACTTTGTTTACTTCAGTGATAACAGATCTCCTAATTGCAGCTTCTTATTAATACTGCCAGGCTAATAGTTACTGATCTCCTAAGTTTTCAGTAGATTTTAGAATAAAAAGGATAATGAAAGAGAAAACATTTGATTTTCATAACAGTTACATAATGGTTACATTATGGAAATGGTTACAACCGAGGTAATCTCTGTCTCTTAATCAATTTTTGTCTTGTTTGAAGCATGAACTAAAGGTGTAGCTCTTTTTTTCTTTCTCTTTTTAATAACTTCGCTTCAGCTTTGAAGTTTCTGTAAGCTGAGGATAGCTTATCAGAAAAGTCCCAGCGAATGAAAGATGCTTAAATAGGGCTGCAAGTGAATGAGATGAATTTCAGACTCCCTAGGAAGAGGCTGAGCTCTTCATATAAGGCATATACATACTCAATCCCAACGCAGAAGAATGGATTAAACTACAGTGGATAATGCGCACAAAAATCCATCCTCAGAACCCCTGTCTCAAAGGCTTTGCTCGTGCTGTACTCGGTATCTCAGATTGTTAGAGGCTCTCAAAAGAGGAGATATGCCCTTTTCTTTGGGGCTTGATTTAGACATTGCAGTACAGTATTGTACAACAGAGGATAACACCTTTAACTGCTAAAGATTGAATACCTAGACTGGGACATTAAACAAGCTGGCTTGCCAGCCTATCTGGTATCTTCATATTCCAAAGGAGCCTGCTTTTCTCTGGCTAAGGAATGCAGCTTCTCTGGATTGTTGTTCTAATTTTCTAGTAAAGACATGAATTACCAAAACTGTAAGGGGTGGGGGAAGGGGGAGGGAAGGTTTGTAGTAATGTAAGAGTTAACCATGGTGCAACAATACTATGGTAGGACTCATGGTGGCTGGATTCTAATACAACAATACAACTTTAAGGGTGCAGGCATGCAAGCGTGAAAATTTACCAGATAACAAGCACGTTTTGAACCTCACAAGCACTACTGGGCCATGTCAGAGTTTTCCAGCCCTTAGGTGGGCTGCTCACGTGACTGGTTTGGTTTGTTCTGTTTAACAAAAGTTAGTCGGTGAAAGGCAAGAGTAATTTTGTGCTCACCCAGCTCATTTTGACTGATAAGTCAGGCAGTGCTGACTCACACCAGTGGTTTGACTGTAGATGTGATGTGTTAATGAGAGGCTGGAGGGAGCCTAGGAGCAGGAATATCTTCTGCCAATGACTGCCTCAGGGCGTGTTACCATGTCTTGGGTGAGGGAACAGTAATTTCCTAAACAAGCTAACTCCATTAACTGAGAACCTGTAACTTTTGAGTGAAAATAGAAATTCAACTATTAAAAAAATGAACTATTTTATATAATATGTTTAATATTAATTTATTTCTATTAAATACACAGTGGGGAAAGTGCATTTTCAAAGGACCAAAGTGACTTGCCTGGTGTCCAACTCCATTTTTCAGAATAAACAGTCCCTTTAAGAGAGTCTGCTTAGAGCCTCTGTCTTCACTGAAAATAGGAAAATAGAAATTCAACTATTAAAAAAATGAACTATTTTATATAATATGTTTAATATTAATTTATTTCTATTAAATACACAGTGGGGAAAGTGCATTTTCAAAGGACCAAAGTGACTTGCCTGGTGTCCAACTCCATTTTTCAGAATAAACAGTCCCTTTAAGAGAGTCTGCTTAGAGCCTCTGTCTTCACTGAAAATAGCAGTTCTC